>NC_041410.2:4752583-4970083 GCF_900747795.2 Erpetoichthys calabaricus | reverse complement strand
TATTTTCACCTGTATACTTTCACTGTATAAACTTAAAATGTAATTTTAACATCAAAACAAACTCCTCTAACGAGTATTATTCAGTTTTAATATCACAGAGTCATGCCTGAGCTATTTCTTATAACAAGAAAAACACTAGCAGCCAATTTTTTACATATGCTTGCTTGTATGCACTGTCTGGTATTCATTGGGACTCCTCAGTCTTCCTTAAAAACTTACTTTATGTGGGGAAGTAAAGGAAAGGTGTGCTAGATACTGTACAATCATGCAGTTGCCACAACTCTTGGTGAGTGTGTGATTGTGGTCCCATAGTACTTGCTGCATTCCAAGACCCACGAAAACTATAGCAGAGGTTACTGTTATGGCAACTTTCTCTTGTGCCAAAAAGTACGCAGAGGGTGCTGTTTACAAATTTAACAAGCATTTCACAGTGGGCTACACCTCAACAAGCTGACAAGAAGAGGGATTTATGCTAATATAAAGGTAGTACAAGACAACAAAGCAGTTATTTTTAATAATAATATATTGCTTATGTCACTTCCTAGCCTCTATTTATAAAATCACAATTACTTGAATTAAAAACACGGACGACTGTATGAAACAAACACACTTTATTTCCAAAAAACAGTCCAAATCAAATTTATGAGCCTGAATGAAGTGCAACACCTCATTTTGCACACACAGCTTGTGCTTCATCTGTTATTAGAACTTGCTAATTTTCACAAATATTGCCTTGTTTGAAATCTACTAACCCTAAATACATTTCTTTTTTTTTTTGGGTTCAAAAAATATTAGGTAATGTGCAGGATTGCCTCAAATGTTTATTAAACTAAAGGATACAGGCTATAAAATAATTATACCAAAAAACTAACCTGGAATTACACGTGGTAAATATGTAAACAGGAATTTGTTTTGCAGAATAAAGAAAGTCTTTTTAGAAGGTTGAACAAAACAAAATTTAAGACCTACTCTATAATCTGGAAAATCACAGAGGTTTAGTTCGAATACAATATGATTTAACAAATGTGTCTACATGCCTGGAACAGGACCAGTGGATTTACTGCATTCTTTCGATTCAGTTTCTCATTCTGTTGTCAATATGATGAAGTGAAATGAAAACAAAGTTGAAAAAGTGGATCAAAGCTAATAATATCTCTACATCCATATCTACGTCTATCTATCTCTATATGTATCTACCTACATCTATCTGTCCATCTCTACATCTATATAAACATATCTATTCCAAAAGAAATCCATTAGGATGGAAGGATATAAAGCAGGAATGTAGAACACAGAAGTTAAAATGTTCTGAACTTACCAGCAGAAGAAATCTACAAAAATCCCCCATCACTTCACACTGAAAATGACAGCTTTATTATTGATGATGTGTCAGTCAAAGCTTTGCACTTATTAGCGTTCCTTCATTTCTCCTCAAAGATCTTAAATCTTAATGTGTTTTGAATAATTACATCTCTTCAGCATCACAATTAACATCAAGACATCGTGGTAGACCGCTGCTGTACTCTAATGCACCAAAAGCATAAGGCCAGTATGACAACGTCTTTCTTCAATTAAATTTTCCTCAAACTATTACTAAACACAAGGTACTCATCACGAAGTGTGTTTTCTTAACGCAGATGAATAACACTGTATAACAGTCTCAACTGAGGTAGTAACACAACACCTCTTGTACACCTGATCACAGCACATTACCATTTAATATTTCATGATTCAACGGTTGAGTGTTTCAGGACATGAAACGAATTCACAGTAGTTTTAATATTTGCAGCTTACTATGTACACAGTGAGAATTTGGTAGTTACTGGACTGGCCTTTAGTCTCAATTACGATCGACTATTTACTGAATCTAAACAGGAAAAAAAAAAAGCAAGGTAACAGGCACTCAAAATGTTTGGTTTCTAATTTACTTGTGACAAAATGCATAATGGCCAACAACTGAAATAAAAGCTAAACACAGCTGAATCTGTTTACATTTAGAGAAGAATTAATCTGCTAGTTAATGGGAATACATTACATGTTCTCTAAAGAAAAAAGAATAACCAACTAAATTTAATACCTAAAGCTTTCCACCCATGTCAATGAAATATCTTCAAACTCCATCTTAGTAGATTCTTCACATCTAAGATGGAGTTTGATGGATACGCTCTGTCCCCGCCTTCGATTTTTTTAAAATGTTATTACCCTTTACTTACATCACACTTAAAAACAGTTATTTATTACATTTTAGAAAAGTAAATCATCCTTAATTTATCTGTTTAATTATGATTTTGCTTTCACTCATTTCTTTTAAGGTGATTATCTATACAGTATAAACTAAACATTTCATGAATTAGCAGATTCTGCGTCATATTATTTAAATGAGAGGCACTGACTAATTAAGCAAGCATAAATAGATAGGAACCACAGACCTTTACATTTAAATTATATTTAGTAGCTCACTAAAAGATCACAAAATAAATAATTGATTAAAAGCATTGTTCTGGGATTTCATCTTTTGTTTATTAGACTGTGAGATGGTTTCGCAAACCACATAACTTTCACATAGCAGATACAGAAAGAAGGCATCATTTCTCATTTTCATAATCAATACAAAAAATATCCAAAAATGTATTTTTCTTCCAAAGAAAAAAAAATTTCAAAAGCAAAATATGGTATTTTAAATGTAAAATGTATTAATTCTACTGAATGTACATGTCTACATAAAGATCCATTTCTGAAATTAAGAATAGGTCTCAATTTCTGGCACGGTTGCCATTTGTGTAGAATTTAAATTTGCAGTCTTTGTCAGAGTCTCTGCAGTGGGCTGGCACCCTGCCCGGGGTTTGTTTCCTGCCTTGCGCCCTGTGTTGGCTGGGACTGGCTCCAGCAGACTCCTGTGACCCTGTAGTTAGGATATAGCGGGTTGGATAATGGATGGATGGATGTCAGAGTCTATGCAGTCTTCTGTGTGTACTTTGGTTTCCTCCCACAGCATAAAAAGATATGGATGTTAGATTAAATATAAATTTTCTTGTTCTCACAGTTCACTCTGCCTTCTTGTTACGTCTGTGAAAGAAAAACCAGGAAAAACTCTGGCCTAGTATAAGGAACTCCAGATGCCTCAAAGAGTGTCTATGCTTTTCATCTGGACAGCCCCTCCAGGAAGGTCCTGATGATGCTGGATTAGAGGACATGCCTGATGAGGTCTACAAGAAGATCATCTAGGACCACCTCTACCAAACACATGACCCACTGAAAAGGAGCTACTGGAGGAGAGATTGGCACTTCTCATCTGCCTGCAATGAAGGCGGGATGCCACCCTATAATGTGGGTCACATTTTCTTATAATGGGTTTAAGAACATAAAGAGAAGGAAAGAACCCTATATTTAAAGAAATTTTTAAATAGTTATACAAAAGTCTTAAGACCCTCTATCAAAAATCTTGTACACCACTGACACGTCATGGGAATAAATAAACTCACCATTTTTACAATTTATTAAAATGCCATGGTTGTGCCATCATTTGTCTTCTTGGTAGTCGGAGTACTTCCTAGCAGTTGCACTATATGACAGAATGTACCCTGTGAAAGAATGGCATCCCACCCAGAGATGGTTCTTGCTTTGTGGAGTCAAGTGCTGCTTGGATTAGCTTCAACTCCATTGTGGAAAAACAGATTCAGAAGATGGATGGCTGTTCTGTTTAATCAATTGATTAAGAAATTATCTGACCAAGAAAATAAATCAATACCAGTGGTGAAGCCATAGCCCTAACCTGGGGAAAAATAGGACTTACTTTATAAGCTGTAGATCCACATACATAACATGGGGTAAAATATAAAAATTATTCAGCTACAAAGCAGGTTGCCTTTCATGCCAAACTGACTCATTGCATGCATAATTCTTCTGTGCCACACAACCGAAAGAGGCATTGAAACTTGAAATTAGAGAAGAAGTTTGCACTGCATATATTATCAAGAATCTTTTTAAATTTTAATTAAAAAAAAGAGGTTACATAACTTACACAACCAAAACACTACAAACACATTTTTCAATTCTCTATCTTAAAATGTTTCAGCTACAATGGTTATTCAAACAAAAGGAACTGGAAAAAAAGGCTTTGCTCACAGAAATGCATTGTTAAAATCTTAATATATGATCAGAAATTTGCAAAAAAAGATCACGATGCATGCCTCTAAGGTTTCAGAAACAACTAGTATAATGTACAACTGCTGTACACCATACCATTTATTACAATTGCTATCAAAATCCATTATAAAAATATTTACTTGGTCAATTCCAAATGTAATAATATGGTAATTGTCCATATCAATGATAAGAATATGGCCGTTGGCCAAACAATGTCCAAAATGAGATGCAACGTTCACATTTTGCATTATACAGGACAGAAAGAGATTCCTGCAAGAGACCCATAAAGCTGCTTATCATTTATATGGAGACAAAACCCACAAAGAAGCTATTTTCTAAAAGAAAATCTGACACAGGTAGGTCAGTAGTATAGTGGTTAAATATCAACCAGATGAACTAGAACCACTGGTTGTCAAACATCACTGGGTCTTTGGCTGCTACAAGATATCCCTAAACAGTAATAAAAAGGTGTGCCAACTTGCATCTAATTCTCATGTTGGGGTATATTTGGTCACTCTCTGCCATGATTTTTTTCACTTACAGTTGGTGGCAAATGATTTACAAGAGCCACAGCAAGTGACCGGCAACCAGCAGAGCAAGAAAAGGAACCGAGGTGAAAGATCATTGCAGTCCCCCTCTTATAGTATCACAAAATCAAGCAGGATTTACTTGTTTGCATCCAGTGTTAGCCTGAATTCTCTTTGCAAGGGTGTTACATACTACATATGATGTATCAGTAAGTTCAGGATTTGCATTTATATAGCACTTTGCTTAGTGTAATGTACCCATACACTAAATGATAGCATAACTTTCGAGTCAAAAAACATGACTGGCTCCCCAAACTTTTCTGGAGTGATCCCTGGATTCAGTCTCTGCAAGATCGTGTTGAAGATTGTTCATATCTGACTGGGTGGAATATATCAGCAACCCACCTTATGGACTTGTTGTTAGCGTCTCCTCTTTTGAGGAGTGCCAGTGGTTATTGCTAGTGTGGTGCCTCATATCACCAATGATTACTTTTTTTTTCCACTTAACTTTAATGAGAAGACTGACTTGATTTTTTCCATAATCGTTTGCCTAATTACATGGCCTATGAAGAGGTTGAATAGCACAGGGGAAAAAGAGACAACCCTGTCTTGAGTCGGTCTTGAGCTTGAGCCAGTCAGTTAGTTAGTTTGGCTACGGATCAAGTTCTCATGTACAAGGACTGTAGCAGTTGTATGCATACTACGCTCTCCTGCAGAGTCCGACACAGTTTTGCTCTGTCAGCAGGGTCTCATGTTGTTATAAGATGCGTTGCTCTCTGTCTGATGCGACCTCAAGTAGGGATGTAAATAAAAGAATAATGTAAACATTTAGCCAGTTTGAAGATGAAAACCATTTAGGAACAAAATACTTAGCACCTTAGCCCCAAGCTACCCCTCCTTAATAACCCCAATCACAATACGCTTAAAAGAGTAGGCAAGAATTGAATCTATAAATCAAATTTGCTGAACTGAATCAAAGCAACCTCCAACAGACCCAGACTACTTTGCTGCTCCTCTTGATTTCATGCACTCCAAATGATGCACATGATGAGAACCTATAAATACAACAAGTGATTCCACACATGCTTTCTATAGCACAGGCATGGAAGCAACAGCAAGTTTACAGCCGAGCTGCGACCAAAAACATGTACAGTGGTACTCTCTGGTCACGACCGCAATTCGTTCCAAAACTCTGGACGCAACCCGATTTGGTTGTTACCCGAACGTAATTTCCCAATAAGATTGTATGTGAATACAATTAATCCATTCCAGACCAGAGTAATAGTAAACTAAATATAAAAACATTGAATAACACTGAGAAAACCTTGAACAACAGAAAACTAACATGGTAAGAGTTCGCGCTAGACCCTTACGAACCGCTCGCTGTAAAACACTTTTTTAAAAAAAAAAAAAAAAGAGTTTTAAGCACAGGAAAATTAAATGCCACTTCTCTTGCAAAACTTTTCAAACCACCCTCTACTGGCTTTAAATTCTTCACCTTTGCCACTCGAAGGAGGATTTTTTTTTCAGCAAATTGCCATGAATCTTCCTGGCTTTCTCGCATATGATCAGCTCGCTTATGCTATCCCTTGCAAGCTCCTTCTCGTTTAACCACACTAGCAACAGTTTTTCCACATCTTCCAGCACTTGAGGCCTCTGCTTGGTTAACATTATAACTCCTTTTGCAACATCAACTGCTTTGTTAGGCCCTGTATACGCAAACAAAAGAAAATGGGAAACGGAGAATGGCAAATCATTGGCGTGTATGAACGCGTGTAGGGAAACTGCCGCCAGTGTTTTTGTTCACTACCAGAGCATGTGGTCGTGAACAGATGCAAAGTTTTGGCAAACTTTTTGATTGTAACCCAATTTGTACTTGTTCGGAAACATTCGTGACCAGAAGTTCTACTGTAGAGGGAAAGCACACTTGAGCGAGATGGCGATACCGAGGTGTGTAGTATTAGCACACTAAGAAGTGAACAAATTTTCTTGGATTCAAGACACCATATTGCGAGTACTGTAATCAGTATTTACATATAGAAATAGTTGAGGATTGAACCTTAGACAATTAAGAAAAACATATTAAATAAGCCTCTCTGTTTCAAGAGTTTTGTTTAGCATCTTGCATTTTGGTGAATGGTTCCCCAACTTCTGTGTGTTTTCATTCTCATACTAAATAAGGAAATCTCACATTTCAGGACTGTATTGTCTCTCTCATTATAGGCAGAAAAAGCAATTCAAGAAGACTTGGACAAGCTTCTGAACTGGGTGAACACTTGGAACAAAAATGCAATTGAAAGTAGAACAGTGCAAAGTACTACACGTGGGCTAATGTCAATTATAAATACAAGATGGGAGTCACTGAGCTACAGTTGAGTAACCGCTGAAAAGGATGTAGTGGTTATTTTAAACATGACATTTTTGCCATCTAAGCAATGTGCAGAAGCAGCTAAAAAGGCAAATAAAATGTAAGGTTATACCATAAAAACTTGAAGATAAATCAAGGGTTGTTACGCTTAGACAATATAATGCACTAGTGAGTGTGTGTTTGGAGTAGTGCATGTGTGTGATGTTCTGGACACTACAGTGCAAATTTAAATAAATAAATAAATACATAAATGCACAGCTTCAAGTGCTGCTGAGGAAAACAACCAGGTGCATCCCAAGACTTACGGACATATGAAAGACTAAGAATTAAACCTGTTTAAATCACGAGCACATTGACAGAATTCTTTCAACTTAATGGTGAATCACGTACTCAAGGACACCAGTGGAAATAAAGGGAAAGTGCATTTAGGACTGAAGCAGCAAGCACTTCTTTTGGAAATCTGGAACAAACTACCGAGACGTAGATTTAACAGAAACCATGACATTCTTTAAGACGCATCTAGATAGGAGATATTGGGACAGTCTGATGGACTGAATGGTCTCTTCTCATTGGTCACATTTCTTACGCATGTACAAGTTAGTTTTGGAATGATCAATATTTGTAAGTGAAGCCACTCTTAGATGGTTCACTTGCTTTTTGGCATTTGCTGTAATGCGAGAGGGGTGCATGTGTGTGTTAACCAAGAACCAGAGTTTCTCACTTTATTCCCCCCACATGGAGCTACAAAACAGACTGAAAACAGCAAAATCATCAGCATGTCACAAGCCGCTTTATACCTCACTTTCTATATGCCATGCTGCTGCTGTCAGCACTGAGACACCAAGAGAGATTGCACAGGTAGAAGGCAAGAACAGAATACAAGAGGGGTCTTAGAATAGCAAACAATTTTCCAACATTTATCCATCAAACAATTATAAGCATAAAACATGGCTTAACTTGCAAAGCATTCATGCTGCTGTACTTTGATATTAAGTTCATAATCACGTGAATGTGGACATATTCGTCACTTTGTACAAAACAAGTAGCAAATTTCTCGAATTTGAACATCTTTGCTTCCTTGATGTGATCCAACAGGGACTGCCGTCTCTCCAACAGCCTCTTCACATTCTCAGCAAGCCGGATTAGAAACTTTGCTTTCTTTCATTTGCAAGGACCATGCATTTCAAGTGAGATCTCATTTGTTGACAATTGCTTGAAGAGATCCCCTTTTGTGGTGTGTGTCGGTGGTTGTATTGTGGAGACAGGCAAGAAGTAGTTTAATTTTTTTTGTTTAATAAATATTTTATCTCTGTCCCTCTAAACACATTGGATTGAAGCGCCTTCAAGTTAAGATGTAGTCTATCCTACTTCTAAAATTGTTGAAGCATAGTACAGTAAAACCTGCTAATGTAACCACCCGTGTAAGGTGACCAACTGGTCAAGGTGACCACTTTTCCTTGGTCCCTTCAGAAACAAGGTGTTTTTATACGGCAAAATTTTTGTATAAAGTGACCACCTGCCTATTGTGACCATTGACCACCTCTCCTTGATCCCTGGGAAAAAAAATCGTCTTAGCTATGGTGACCAGATAAAAAAAAATAAATAAATTTGGGAAAACTTAAACGTTTGGTCCCTTTATTCACTGTAGGTGTAATAAATCATGTTAGACCTTCTGGAAGGGATAGGGCTATTCTAGTACTTTCCTGGGAACCTAGCTCCCCGCCCCACTTCTTACTTTCATTCACTCGTGGAATTCTTGTCAACACATGACTCAATGTTGCTTCTGTGGATTACTCATTTCTTTCGAATTTCTTTGAATCTCCATCTTTGCGCAACTGAATTTTGTAACCATCTCGTCAGTTCTAACCGTGATTTAAAATAAAACAGGTCTGTGCTTCACCTAAAAATGAAAATAAAGAGCTTGGTCTGCACCAGAAGTGCGACTTGTTGCATTTTTTGGAGTGCCACAGTGAAAGAAAAACTGTGGAGCAGTTTGCCGTCAGTAAAACTACTGTCAACAATATAAAGAAGCAGAGTATTTGGATCGTCTTATGAAAGAAAACGATGAAATGAGCCAAAAGAAGAGAGCGAGTCCCTAGGATACGATTAATGAACTAACTCTTAATTGGTTCAATGCAGTTTCTCGAACATTTTCACTGTATAAATGGAAAATTCCCATTTCTTCTTCAATATTAGTGCTTTTTTTGCTTGTTTGTTAGTAATAAATTATGTTTTCATGCGTCCCTTCGAATTTTTCCTTCCATATGTTCTTCTTTGGTTAAGGTGACCATTTTAGGTCAGTCCCTTGAGTGGTCACTATAAGCAGGTTTTACAGTATATGCGGAATTCCACAAGAGCATTTATCTTTATTTCAATTAAACACATTACTTAATCATGTTAATGATACAGTGGGTATAGAAAAGAACCCCCCCCCCTCAAAAATATTCCTTTTTTTTGCTTTATAGCCTTAAATGAAAACACACAAACCAATATTTTTTCCAGCTTCACTTACTTAATGCAATCTATAACATCCAAGTGAAAGACATCACAGCTACAGTTCAGAAGAATTTTAAAAAATAAAAAACAAGAAATACTGAGATTAATAAAGGATCACCCTCCTCTTAAACTCAATCAGGTGTCAGTGACCACCATTTCCATTTCAGACCATGGTTACTAGCTTCCTTCCACCTGTAATCCATATGATTAGTGAAGCTGTTCCTGGAGCATTCATCCCCTTCCTTGGTAGTGCAACTGACAGCAAACTGACTGTGGGTGGCAAGCCACTTTCAAAAGATCTCAGGGATAGAGTTGTGGACAGACATAAGGCAGATGGAGACAAAAAAATCTGAAAGGCTTTATCAATCCCAAGGAGCACAGTAAAGTCCACCATAAAGAAGTGGCAAGTGTTTGGTACTACTAGGACCCTCCCTGGATCCGGTCATCCTTCCATACTGGATGGAAGAGCAAGGAGAAAACTGGTAAGAGAGGCTACCATGAGGCCAATGGCCACTTTGAAGGAGTTACAGGATTTGATGGCAAAGAGTGGTCATTGTGTGCATGTGACAACAATTTCACAAGCACTCCACAATTGTGGCTTGTTCTGAAGGGTCACAAGGAAAAGCCACTTCTCAAGAAGTGAGATACATTAAGGCTTGTTTGAGCTTTGCCAGAATGCACCTTGAAGATTCTAATGCCAAGTGCAAAAATGTCTTATGGTCAGATGAGAACAAAATTGAACTACTTGGCCTCAATACCAAAATGGTACACCTGGCAGAAACCCAATGCAGCTCACAATCCACAACACACCATACCTACAGTAAAGCATGGAGGTGGCCGCATCCTGTTGTGGGGGTGTTTCTCTGCCACAGGGCCTGGGGCTCTCATTAGGGTAGAAGGAAAAATGGATGGGACAAAATACCATCAAATTCTTGAGGAAAACCTGCTACCCTCTGCCAGACAGTTGATTATGGGCAGAATGCTCACCTTTCAACACAACAACAACCCGAAGCACACAGCAAAATTGACCACACAGTGGCTGTAGGAGAAAAAAGTGAATGTCCTCGTGTGGCCAGTCAGAGTCCAGACCTAAATCACACTGAAAATCTGTGGAAAGATTTGAAGATAGCTGACCACCAACGCTCACAGTCCAACTTGACCGAACTTGAACAGTTCTGTGAAGAAGAGGGGGCAGATATTACTCAATCTAGATGTGCAAAGCTGATAGAGAAGAATCCCAACAGACTCAAGGGCGTCATTAAAGCAAAAGGTGGGTCAACAAAATGACTTTGGAGAATGACCCTTTATTAATCTCAGTAGGTCATGTTTTTGATTTATTTTTAATAATTTTTCTGAACTTTAGCTGTGATATCTTTCACTTGGATGTTAGAGGTTGCGTTGAGTAAGTGAAGCTGGGAAGACGTATTTGTGTGTGTGTTTTCATTTAAGGCTGTAAAGTAAAAAAAAGGAATATTTCTATACCCACTGCATACATTTTTAAACAGAAAAAACAGAATTTTAAATTGCCTCACTAAAGCCATTTTAATGAAAAGTAGTTTTAGTATGTTTCTTTAATAATTTTACAATGTACAGCATCCATGAATAACATTAATAGTTTACAAAAGCAGCATCGGGCATGGCCTGTGACATCAGGGGAAAATAAACAGTACTGGAGGTTAACTGGGTCACAGCGGGCCCGTCATATTTACTCGATTTGCCCGAACTCCAACATCCCCCTCTCCTTTTAATCCATTCTCAAGTTCACAGAAGACATTTTCCAGCAGTTAGGCTGGTTGCCACAGCAACACTTTACAGCGGACTCTGAATGATCTATTTCTCCTCCCATCCCCCAAACCAAGGATAATTTTCCCAGCAGGTGTCCAGGCCCTGACCCTTAATGTCCACACTCACTCACTCACTCCAACCAAAAAATCCAGTTGTTATTGTTCTTTTATTTAAAGGTATTCCTTAGTCCCCGGCTTTATTTAGAAAGTTAGAAGGTTGCAGACAGTGCTTCTCAGATCAGTAGCCATCTTTCTTATTATTTTAGTGGCCAGACAGCTATTACTTATACACTTCAGAAAAAGAATTGCAGGAATTTAGGTGTGCAAGTAAAAAAGGGAAGCGACATAGTCCTCTGCTTTGTAATCAAGTTCAATGAATAATGTTTTTTTTAGAAAATCCAGTTCAATGCACTTACATAACATAGCTAAAACTCCCATCTTTTCCTGCATGTACTAAACACTGGAAAGAAAATGCCTGACTATTTGTGAACAACATTTATTTTCAATACCTGCTTTTTTTGGTGACCCAGAACCTGTCTTGTGGCACATTTTGCAAGGCAGCAACCCACCTTGAAATAGAAGTCCAGTATGGTGTAATGACCATGGACATGTCCCCTCTTGTATTACCAATGTAGAGGGAGGAAGTCAGAACACCCACCTAAATAAACTGCTCCAAAAAATTAAAGGGACACTTTTGAAAACACATCAGAACTCAATGGGAAAAATAATCCTGCTGGATATCTCTACTGTTATGTACTGTGTAATGTGTTGGGAACAAAAGGATGCCACCTTGTTTGATGAAAATGAAAAGGATCAACCTACAGAGGGCTGAATTCAAAGAAACCCCGAAAATCAAAGTGAAAAAAATGATGTGGCAAGCAGGCGAGTCCATTTTGCTGAAATTTCATTGCAGCAACTCCAAATCATGCGCAGTAATTTGTATAGGTCCCCACATGCATGCCTGACAAGGGGGCTTTATGCTCCTAACGAGACGATGGATGGTGTCCTACGGAATCTCCTCCCAGATCTGGACCAGGGCATCACTGAGCTCCTGAACAGTCCGAGGTGCTACCAGGCGGCATTGGATGGGCCGCAACATAATGTCCCAGAGGTGTTCTATTGGATTGAGGTCAGGCGAGCAGAGCGTGGGGGCTAGTCAATGGTATCAATTTCTTCATCCTCCAGCCTGCATACTCTCGCCACATGAAGCCGGGCATTGTCGTGCACCAGGAGGAACCCAGGAGCCACTGCACCAGCAAAGGGTCTGAAAATGGGTCCAAGGATTTCATCCTGATTCCTAATGGCAGTCAAGGTGCCCACCGTTGTCTAGTCTGTAGAGGTCTGAGAGTTCCTCCATATACTCTCGCCACATGAAGCCAGGCATTGTCGTGCACCAGGAGGAACCCAGGAGCCACTGCATCAGCAAAGGGTCTGACAATGAGTCCAACAATTTCATCCCGATACCTAATGGCAGTCAAGGTGCCCACTGTTGTCTAGTCTGTAGAGGTCTGTGCGTCCCTCCATGGATATGCCTCCCCAGACCATCACCGACCCACCACCAATCATGTCTTGCTGAACGATGTTACAGGCAGCATAACGTTCTCCACGGCTTCTCCAGACCCTTTCACGTCTGTCACATGTGGTCAGGGTGAACCTGCTCTCATCTGTGAAAAGCACAGGGTGCCAGTGGTGAATCTGCCAATTCTGGTATTCTATGACAAATGCCAATCGAGCTCCATGGTGCCCACTAGAGGACATCAGACCCTCAGGCCACCCTCATGAAGTGTGTTTCTGATTATTTGGTCAGAGACATTCACACCAGTGGCCTGCCTGAAGGTCATTTTGTAGGACTCTGGCAGTGCTCATTCTGTTCCTCCTTGCCCAAAGGAGCAGATGCCGGTGGGTCCTGCTAATGGATTAAGGACCTTCTATGAGGGGCTCTGTCCAGCTCTCCTGGAGTAACTGCCTGTCTCCTGGAATCTCCGCTATGCCCATGAGACTGTGCTGGGAGACACAGCAAACCATCTGCCAATGGCACATATTGATGTGCCATCCTGGAGAAGTTGGACTACCTGTGCCAGCTCTGTGGGGTCCAGGTATGGCCTCATGCTACCAGTAGTGACACTGACCGTAGCCAAATGCAAAACGAGTGACAAAACAGATGAGGAAGGAAAAATGTCAGTGGCCTCCCTCCAGCTGTTACACCATTCATTCCTGTTTTGGGGGTCGTCTCATTGTTACCCCTCTAGTGCACCAAAGCAGCTGAAACTGATGAACAACCCCCTCTGCTACTGAACTGACCAGATCAATAGCCCAGAAGTTTCATTGACTTGATGCTATACTAAAAATATTACAAAATGTTCCTTTCATGTTTTTGAGCAGTTTATTATGTGAAGGTTCCATACAGACAGTGACTGGATCATGAATTAAACTAAGGTGTGAGGAGCTGGGAGTCATTCACTGCTGTTCTTCCACGCCACTCTTTTCTGTACTTTGCTGCTTTGTCAAACAAATTATGGAATAATGATGCTCCTAATAGGCAAATAAAATTTTGGTTCACAAATTTTGTAGAAGATAACCCAGAAAGCAATTTAAGGATGCTTGGGAAATAGTGAATGAAACTAACACACATACATACTGCATATAGTGCATTAGAAGAGTATAAAAAATAACTTGCTAAAATTGATCAGGTAATATCTAGAGCATGTTGTGAAAAAATGGACTCTCAATGACACAAATGAAGAACTAAGGGTAGCCTAGGGTAGTACTGGCATGAATAGATGTAAAACACAATTAGATACCACTTTGCGATGCTATTAGTCATCTCACATATACACTACTGGTCAAAAGTTTTAGAACGCCTCAGTCTTTTTGGAAATGCATGCAGTTACAGATCTTAATGATTCATGAAATCAGGGCATATAACAAATAAACAATGGCAAATAAAAAAAAAAAATTAAATAAGTCAAGGAATCAGTAAGTGTTGTGGGATATGGCCGGCCATTCATCCTGGCCAATACCCCCAGGTCGTTAGATGGAGCCCTCCTTGCAATGTGGAGATGCCCCGAATTCCAGCAGGGCATCATGGACTATGGAGTTTTAATACACAGCCCTGCTGGATAACGTCAGGGCCGCCAGGGGATGCTGCAGGGAGACACAGACGCGTTTATTTTCCATACAGCCCGGAAGTAAATCCTAGTCACATGGTTGGAAGAAATAAAGTGCTTCCGGGCTAATGAAGAAAAGGAGTTTTCGTTTGACCCGGAGGTGCTGGGTAATCACATGGACTGGGGGCTTAGAAGCACTTCCGGATCACGGACTATAAAAGGATTGTGGGAGATCCCAGACGGCGAGCTGAGCTGGGAGGAAGGGTGGCTAAGTGTCTGGGAGTGGAGGATTGTGCATTGATTATAGATTGTATTGTATTACTGTAGTGTTTGAGTATAGTGGAGTGGAGGGTGCTTGGTGCACATTATTATTATAAAATAAATAATAATTGGACTTTTATTTGGTGTCTGGTGTCTGGAACAAGGGTTCAAGAGGACGATGCTGCCTCTGTTACAGTGTACAGTTTTTTTTTTTCTAATTTTTGATTCATCAAAGTTGCCCCCTTTTGCTGATATAACAGCCAAGTTGTGATAACCCTTTTGATTCAGAGTGCCAGACACACTGTGCAAGTCACCAAATCTGCCTCCAGCAAAAGAACTCCTGGCAATCGCACTTCTTCATCCATATTTGACAGTTGGTATCAAACACTTAGGAACCATCCTTTCACCAGCTCATACAAAGACCATGCATGACGAACTAAACATTTAAAATTTTCACTCATCAGTCTGTAAGACTTTCTTCCAGTCTGCAGTAGTCCAAGGCCCTATTTTGTCCTTAAAGGAATGGTTTTCTCACTGCCACTTGCTCTGTCAAACTTGCGGCACAAAGTCTCCTCTTCTCAGTAGAACATGTGACTTTCTTTTGTTGACCACTGCTAAGCTGTGCTTGAAACTGTCGTGCCATGAGGTGCCTAAGCTAGTGACACTCAGAAACTTGTCTTCGGATTGGCTTGTGACTTTGGCTCCGCCAGATCTCTTTCTATCAGAGTTTCTTCCAGTTTTCAATTGCTTTTGGATTGTGTAGACACCACTGTACTCACTGACACTTGGATTTATTTTATGTATTTTTTTCTGCAATTTCTCTAAAATGAAAGGTCTACACTTCCAAGGGTAATAACACGGTCTCGTTTTATTTGTTAATTGCCATTTCTTGCCATCATCACTAGAATATTGTTCAAGTAGTACTTCAGAGGGTGCAGTAACACAGTCTGTTCCAGCTCTGCTTTAAGACAGACTGAGGGTTTAAGTAATCAACAGAAGTGGGGTCACCTGTGTAGACTGTTTGCTTCAACTTGCAAGGCTTCATTTAAAGGGTGTTTCATAAAGTACGCAGTTTTTGAATTGCGTGGGATTTTTTTGTTTGAAGGTTGTCAGCACTGTTCCTATCATTTTCATTATCTATTATCACTCTGATTAGAAGTTCAGTTTTTCCATTTAGTAGCCATGGAGCGGTTCACTATCGAGCAAAGCGTTCTTGTTGTGAAAACTCACTACAAAAACGGGGGGTACTATGCAGAGACTGTCCATAAACTTTGCGCGACCATTGGATGTGACAATGCCCCTACCGCAACAACAGTTTTGAGGTTGGTACAGAAATTCTAATAATCTGGATCAGTTGCAACCAGAAAATTGCCCGGTCGAAACCGTAATGTTCAAACACAACAAAACATAGCGGTAGTGCAAGACAGTGTGAATGTGAGCCCCGTGAAGTCGCTTCGCCGTCGTTCACAACAGCTGGGTATGTCACCATCTTTGGTGTATCGAATACTGAAAAAAGATCTTCATTTGCACCCCTACAAGATTCAGGTGACACAGGAGCTGAAACTAGCAGAACATGCAAAACAGCGAAGATTCGCTGATTGGATTTTGGAACAAGAGGACGACAATGTCCCATTATCGGGACATGATCACTAACTTTTTGTGGCCTGCTCTGGAAGAAATGGTGGATGACGGAATTGATGAAATGTGGTTTCAGCAGGACGGGGCTACCTGCCATACACTTCGACTTTCGCGGCCTCATTCTATCGCGATTTTTTCTCATACATGCTTATATCACTACGCATGTGCTTTCTGAGAACTTTTATCTAAGCCCCATGATGGCTCCTACACGTGCTGCTTTTTCTAAGCCTTCTGACAATAAAACTAAGCGCCGGAGGAAGATGCTTACCATCCAGGAGAAGGTGAAACTCTTGGATATGATCAAAGATGACAATACCCTACAAAAGCCTCCTCACGCATATGAAAAGACAGCGCCAGCAACTGCCTATCAAGAAGTTCTTCAGCTGCGCACCCAGACACCCACTGCCTACTCCTAGTACTCCTTCAGCGAAAGAAGACAACGACGCACCTGCTGAAGATACTGCACCACCTGAAGACTCTCCTACTAAGGTTGTGCCTTCATAGGTTAGTGGTTGTGTGCAAGAACTGTGTGTGTGTAATTAAATGTACAGTACAATAATAATATGATATTTGTAATGTCTAATATGTCTTATTTTCTCTTATTTTGTCTAATATATTGGGTAATACGAGTGTAACGGTGACTAAAGGGTGTTATTTCATGTCTAGAGGGCTCTAATAATGTTAAAACACGTATTTAGAAGGTCGTAAACAGGTTTTCTATACTCTAACTGTGAAAATATTCGATTTATAAATAAAGAATCCTACTTCACGAAAATTAATTTATCACGGTGGAGTCTGGAACGGATTAACCGTGATAAACGAGGGTTCACTGTACATCCCGGGAGACAATCACCTTGCTTCGTGAAAAATTCCTTGAGCGTCTGATCTCGCTTCACGGCGGCGACCAAGAATGGCCTCCGAGGTCATGTGACCTCACGCCTTGTGACTTTTTTTATGGGGATATGTGAAGTCACAAGGGTACGTGAACAAACCTCAAACGATTGCTGAACTGAAAAGGAAATTCAACAGGTAATTGGCGAAATAGACAGGGACGTCTGCAAAAGACTGATCATTAATTTCAACGATCGGATGACTGCCTGCAGAGAAAGTGGAGGTGGACATATGTTCGATATAATTTTTCATTATTAAAATCGAAGTACATGTTGAATGAAACTAAATAAACACTTTGCATTTTGCATCAATTTTGGATGATTTATTGCATTTTTAAAAACTGCGTACTTTGTGTTTCATAATCTATTTTAATTGCTGAAGAACATCTGTAGCGTGTAACCTATTAGTTACTCCCTGAAGAAGGTCCATCTCTATCTATCTTTATATATACTGTATAATCCAACGTCTGTCTGTCCACTTTTCATGAGAGACGTACTTAATGGATTTAGATTGTTTTTTTTCTATAATTTGCTTGAACATTCTGGTTCAATTTGCGACTTCTCTCATCATGCTAAGTATCATAGTTCTCTTGTGGTGCGGATTTATTTAGTGAATCCGAGAGACACCGAGTGGGCTGCGGGGAGGGTGGGGGTGGGGCCCTCCTCACTCATTCGCCATCCTTGGGGCATAACCTTATCTCTGCTTAGTTAGTGAACGAGACAACTACTCAACAGATTTAGATTGTATTTTTTTCTAGAATTTGCTTGAACATTCCAGTTGATTTTGAGATCTCTCTCATCGTGCTAAGAATCATAGTTCGCTTGCAAGAGCAATATATTTGTACTAATCGGAGGCAAAGGCCAAGGAGGGGAAAGTGTGATGTCAGGAGTGGGGAGCTGGGCAGGGCCCTCCTAACTGTTCTGTTTCACTACTACGTGGGCGGAGCCATGGGGGACGGCAAGTTTGTAATATTTTTAAATTCTTTTTTCAGTTTTTGCTATCTTAAACTCTGGCAGTTTACTGCTTATCTATTCACCATTTTAGGCCATTCACTGCATTTCAAATCGATTAACTGTCAAGTAAAATTGGAAAAACTGAGGAGATCTAAAACATTTCACTGGTAGTGTATCACTTTAAAACATTTTCATGTGTCGTTAACTAACTGAGGTTTGACTGGCATAGGTGGACAGGCATGAACATTAACAACAAAAATTTAACTGGCAAAATTGAAAGCTTTAACAATTGTTATAACGGGCACAACAAGGTATGCAACAAGCTTATTATGATGACCTTTGGAGTTGCACAGTACAAGACAATTGGATGAATTAGGTTACATGACAATACACACAATGACATACAGTAACAGGTTTAAGGCATGGGCTAGCTATAACAAGCACATTAGTATCTTAGCTTGTGATGTGCATTAAGCAATATTTATGCAAGATTTTATTGCATCAATTAAAAAAAAGAACAAAAGAGCTCCACACTGCACATAAACATGATTACCTACAACACAATATTATATCTGCTTACATAGCTGCAAAATTATTTACAATAAGCTATTAAAAAGCATTGCCAATAACCAACTAAGTACTGTACATTGTCCGCAATCACCCTCAGTCAGTTCTTTACACAATTCATTAAACTTTTATTATTAATCTTTTAAAGCAAATATATAGTATATAAAACACAACACACCTCATTATGCATCATGACCATGAATAAGTGTGTAAGAAAAGAGATGAATGGATGAAAATAAAGATTTAGACTATGCAGCACAAGGATCACAACATTGTTGGATAACTATGTATTATTAGAGAACCAACCTTTAAAAACTGTGCCTCTATATAAAATTGCTTTGATTTATAACATTTTTTAAAGAATTAACTACATAAGTGAAAGTATTTAGCAGTAATAGCAGTACCATTATACTACTTAGATTTTCAAAAAGTAATATATAACCATAGTTAGTGTAATATCAGGTGTGCCCAACTAAATCTCATGTTTCACAGATGACTAACACAATATACTACTGTGGAATTTATAATCCGTCCAATTCCATATAAACTATATGCACATGCATACAGCAATACTCACAGGGCAACTGTAAAAAGCTAAATGTCAATGTTTCTAAAAACAAATATCTAGTACTTCAATATTAAACTTTGTCTGAACAGGACAAAACCTCATTACATCCTAAAATGGATTTGCACTTCCTTATGCTGGGCAGCAATACCAAAACAAAAACACTCAAGATGAACTTTTCAGTAGTGTTTAATTTAATATGCAGTTTTTCTGACACCAGCTGCCACTGGTCATTCTGTCATCAACAGTTGTAAATAACAACAACAACAACAACAAACATTAGCAATTTTGCAGCTTGCAATTAAAAGCTTACATTTTTGCCACTGTTGGGGAAAAAAAAAATATATTGGCACCTCTGATTGATCACAACCATTACTTAAAAGATCTCCTTCTCATCTATGCATTGTGCAGAATTACAGCAATTTTCAGATTCAACCAAGGTTTTGATACTTCACTGTTACAAAAGTTCCACTTGCAGTTGCTTATTGAGGTTAAGGAAGTAAATAAAACATTTCCAAAATGATAAAAACTTAATTTTTTTTACAGTTTTTAAAGTTAGATTATAAACATTAAGATTATTGGTGAAGCACAATCTCTCTGTGTATAAAATCCAACATTTGTCTGTCTGTCTGCTTTTCATGAGATAACCACTTAACGTTTTTTTGTAGAATTTGCTTGAGATTTTTCGCCCTTACTCATCGCACTAAGTATCATAGTTTGCTTGGGGTACCAATTTATTTGTGCAAATCCGACAGACATGCATCAGGCTGCGGGGAGCCCTCCTCACTCACGTGTCAGCCTCGGGGCGTACCTTGCATCCGCTTAGCTAGGGAAAGAGAGAACTACTTAACAGATTCAGATCAGGTTTTTTTTTTTCTCTAGAATTTGCTTGAACATTCCGGTTGATTTTGCGACTTCTCTCATTGCGCTAAGAATCATAGTTCGCTTGCAGGAGTGATATATTTGCACTAATCTGAAACAGAGGCTGCGGGCTGAGGGAAGGGGGAAGTGTCACGTCAGGAGTAGGGAGCCGGGCCGGGCCCTCCTCGCTGTTCTGTTTAACTTCAACGCTGGCGATGCCGCACGGGATGGCTAGTTTTATATAAAAAGAGTATTAGATTGTTAAAAATACATTTTAAAACAGATGAAAAACTAGTGACCATTCTTTTTAATATGAATCCTTTTAGTGAAATGTTAGTAATACTACAACTTCTGACGTTAAAAATGTAACAGCTTAGTTAATAGTAAAATGATAGGTAAATTAAAAAATTCTAAGCAAACAAAAATAAATCAATGTGTTTTTTTTAGTCTTTTGCGAGCATTTTTATATTACTAAAATAAAATTTCCATCTGTTATAAGATGCACCATAATTTAAACAATGCAGCAATGAAAATAAAAATGTTTTCCATTTGTAGATGACATGCAAACACAAGGAATGCTAAAGCCCTCTCCTGCTGCAGTATTGGCACTAGAAGTATCTGCCATGAACACACACGACTGTGCAGAATGAAATTTCCATAGCAACCCTAGTAAACGAAAGTAGAACTTCAGGTTTCAGTCCGACAGATCTGTCTGCACAATCTCCCTCTAGGCGAATCTAAACATAGAGCCTTAATTTGAGTCAGAATATAACGGATTGCGATATCTTAAGGGTCACAAAGCATCATGTTTATACATTGTTGGAGGAATGGGGAGCACTCCAGATTACTCAAGGGTTTCCTAGAGGAAATGATTTCATATATAGTTTTTTCCCCCCCACAGTTTTGAACAAGTTTAAGTTAGCAGAACTAAGTATTCAAGAGCAGAGGGCTCCAATATTAATTTTGGAAGGCCTAGCACAGAACATTCCTTCCCTTAAACAGCTTTAAGTGTGGTTGTTAAAACTACTTAAATACCCCAGAGGTAGTAAAAAGACTGTATTGAGAAATCTCAAATGAGTAATTATGAAGACAAGTGAAAATAAATTACTGAGAGGGACCAACATTTGGGGGAGGAAAAAAACAAAAAAAAAACAACAGCATTACTTATGCAGTAGCCTCATTTTAGAGGTATGCATTCATAACCAAATTCCAATTATTTGAATACGGCTCATATTATGTAAACCCACCACAGAAGACAACTCCGCAATTGTTGATTTCAAACCATAGATATGCAAATAACACAAATTAAGGTTCTTTCTATAGCAATTCAAACTACTCTAATTTTACAGTCTTTATCTAGACTTAGAAATCATAAACTAACACTTTAGAGGTGAGTCCATAATAAATGTATACGTATATTAGTGTATTTATGTGTTTAGCAGAATGTGTGCATAATTATTACATCTAGTTTTATGCTGCTTTTAAGTAAAAGTGTGCTTTAAAGAATTGAGATCTCATTATACTAAAATACATTTCTACTCTGAATATTTGCCATTTCACATTCTGTTTCTGTCTGAAACCCATCCCATCTTCCGCATCTACTCCCCTCCAACAGACTAAGATTAACCTGCTTCTAATATCTGCATTTGCTTACCAGAAATCAAACGAAACAAACACGTGATAACATAAACACAAATAAATAAAAAGCTAAATAATTTTTAGTTAAGGGTGGGTATTTAAATTTTTCAACATATATTCATAAAACTACCACTGATGTCCTGCATCGATGACACTGGAACTTATCTATATCTCCATTATTTATACCATAAAACGTCAATTAATAAGCTTATAGACTCTAAAACAGATCATATGTTTACTTATTTGGCTGACTGCTTTATCCAAGGCAACTTACAACATTTATGATACACTTGGTTACATCTATTTGGGGTTTCCGGTTGGAGCACAGGCAGGTCAAGTAACTTGCTCAAAGTCACACAGTAGCGGGATTTGAACCTAAAACCTCAGGGTCTGAAGTCCAAAGCTTTAACAACTACACCACACTGCCTGCTTGTACAGTTTTAGGAAGTTGTAACATATATATTATATAGTGAATACACTTGACATGAGCATTCACAGTTTTTATCATCTTTCTCTGTACGTTTAGCATTCATTTGCTCAGAGGTTGATGCGCTTGCTGCTTCGTGAGCAGCTCTTCTTTTCTCCACCCTAGCGGCCCACTTCTCTTATTTTGTTGCCATCTTTTTGCGTTAAAACTGATTAAGTCAGTGTTTGTGTTGCAATTAATTAGTATGTTTTCCTTAATTTTTCACTTAAGCTGGCACTTAAGTCTTCAATTTGCCTCAAGAATAATTTAAGATATGAAGAGGTAGGGGAAGTGATGGCGAAGGTGGTAGGGAATGAGAGCGCTGCATGGCCTCCCTGCTGGCCGCTGCTAAGAGTCGATTCTACAATGAAATAAAATAATAACCTTGGAGGTCAATCATCAAAATGGATAGTAGACATCATGTAGTATATTTGTACCAAATTTCAGGTCAATCGGTCAAACGGATTGCGAGCTACAGGTGATTTAAAATCCTGGACAGACAAATGGACAGCCACAGTAGCGTATTATATAAGAAGAAAATAAATGTCAACATGGTTTGTCACAAACATTGCTTCAAAACTTAGTCCGATTTTCTTTACAATTTAAAATGTAATACGTTAAGACACAGTACAGTTGCACCATACTTGCACTACACTTGAGTGTTCTCAGCTAGAGGTCTACATGGTACTGATTTTTCAGTCCTGCTCCAGAACAAAGTTCCATCCCATTTCCACCTGCTCCCAACCACTTTCTCACACTCCTGCAAAAGAAACTTCCCAAACTCAACCGCATTTCTGTTTTCTCTAGTTCTAAAATGTGCACAAATTGAGCATACAGCTTATTTGCATTCTTAAAACAACAGAATCTAAAAGACAAAAACAAAAATAAAAACAAAAAACAAGAAGCCACTACATTACAGACGCACATGCAGCCTTTTTATTTTTTGCTGACTGACTGCACATTTACAATAAAACAGTATTGATCAGAATATGGTTTAACTTTTCAAGAAGCACATTTTTTTCAGAGGCTCATCTGCTGTGACCAAAGTCCAACAATGAAAATGAAGGTGAGAAGCAACGATTCCATGTGCCAGATAACCAACAAATAATGCCTCAAAGTGGCCATATTATTGTTCTTGCCCCAAGGTTAGATGGACAACCCCTTAAACATTATCCCCTTTTTATAAAGTGTGACTTTGGTCTAACTTTTACATGACTGTTTTTCACTTGAGAATAACAAATTAAAAATCCCAGACTCTAGTTTTGTAATTGTTAGTTATCTGTCTGCCTAGCTTATGATATCTACAGAAAAGACTTATAATTTTTCAGTTTCTTTGCTCTACCATAGTAGAAGTATGTATTGGAAAGCTGTATGCTACAGGACAAAATTTTTTTGATTCTCCCATCTTATCATTTGAAGTGCATTCCTTATCATCGACACTAAATACATTTTAAAAGTTAACATATTTAAATAAACCACCGTCACTAGACACCTTACAGAGTGAACAAAATTATAATACAGCATATAAGTTAACAGTAAAAAGTAACAGTATAGAAAGATCCTGGAGCATGAATGGAAAACGCACAGCTATAAAGACTAAATAACAAGGAACAGATGAAGCAGAACAAAAACAAAACACGCACATACAACAAAGTATGGCAAAAGTTAATTTCAAGGAATTCTAAAAAGCAAATACCAAATGTTTATAGGATTTAAAGATTATATCTGAAAGATAAATCTGGAAAGAGCCTTCAAGGAAAGACTTGCAGAAAGCAGAAACCACAAAACAAAAAAGTGGACCAAGCATAATCATTAATATTTTTAAATGATGAGGAGAGCCAAGGACGAGGATGGATAGGATTAGAAATGAGTACATTAGAGGGTCAGCTCAAGTTGGACGGTTGGGAGACAAAGTCAGAGAGGTGAGATTGCGTTGGTTTGGACATGTGCAGAGGAGAGATGCTGAGTATAATGAGAGAAAGGTGCCAAGGATAGAGCTGCCAGGCAAGAGGAAAAGAGGAAGGCCTAAGAGGAGGTTTATGGATGTGGTGAGAGAGGAGATGCAGGTGATGGGTGTAACAGAGCAAGATGACGAGGACAGAAAGAGATGGAAGAAGATGATCTGCTGTGGTATCCCCTAACGGGAGCAGCCAAAAGAAAAAGAAGGAAACAAATTTATACAGTGTTGATAGCCTGTCATTCATTAACAGATGTTCAAGTTAATCAAAGTTTCTCAAAATAATTTCGTATCCAATTGACAGAAGATCAATGAAGGCAGCAAAAGCATAATGTGAATATCTATATTTGATCAGAATCATTGAACTTCTTGTATTCTACTGATAATCTGAGAAATGATGATTGATAAGAGAACGGCAACAACTTGGATGAAATTTGAGGAAGGCATAACAAACCAATCGATCAACAGTCATGGATAGGCTGAAATCGATTTTGATGATATAACATAAGTGATCTAGCAAAATGTGGTTTGGCTGTACATCTCAAGTACAAAATTCAGATTATGATCATACATGATTGATTTCACAACTTTCCTCAGAGGATGATGTAATGATTTAAAAATCCAGATTTCAGCAAGAAAGGTTCAAGTTTCTTTGACTTCTAGAAACCCAGCAACAGTCTATTAATGTTTACCTTTATACTTGATCATAAACAAGCATGATAGAATAGTAAAGGGACAGAGACTCTTATACTTTGACTAACATATTTTGCCTCAAATAAGTTGTATAATTAATTATGTAAATCCATAATTGTTGTAGTAGTGATTAAGACCAACTATACTTAAAAGGTATATAAAGCGTGAAAAAAATGTAAATTACATAGCAAGTTGTTAATGGCTAGAAAGAAGTTTATAATGATGGACCAATAAATGATTTGCTTACTTCATATACAGTATATATATTTTAAAATATAATAGAGTGCTTTATAAAAATGAACTAATTGCTTACTTTTCTAGTTCAACTTTTTATATGTACACATTAAAAACTAAAACACTTTAAAACACAGTACCATTTTAAGAAGCACGTTTCAGTCATGCCGACGTGGTGGCTATGGAGTAGCCATATGACCCAAGGATTAAAAAAAATAAGACACACACACATCATGGAATGAATCTTGTGGTACAAGAGGTAATGGCCCTCTTGTGACAAGGTCTTTAATAGCGTTTACCTTTCTAAGCACTAAAACGTCATAACGGTAAATATCCTGGGCAGAAGAAAGCTGTGTGCCAGTTACATTCTCAGCTCACTTAAACCGTCTCTTTGTGGTCCTGAACTTGCCAGATGTCATACTACAAGGTTATATATACTGCCTCATTAGGATGGATACAGCTTTGCACCTACAGAAACTGGTAAGCACAGAAGAAGACATCTAGGTTTTCCCCAGAATTAAAGACACTGATGATAAAAAGTTATTTCAGAATACCATTTAGAGGACAACACAATTTACCATGAAATGTCCACACTCTGGACTTATTGCCACTTTCAGTAAATGTTAAGTGCTCTTTCCTAACTGCTAGATCACAGAATTTATGGATTGACAGCATCACTTCCTTCATACTTCTCAACAAAAGCATCCCACAGGGTAGTGTGTCGAGAATCCCACTATAATTGTTCACCTGTGACTGTGTGGCCTCTTTAAAAAAACTGGTGCCAGGAAAATGATCATTCCCTTAACACAAGCAAAACCAAGGAGATGATCATAAATCTCAGGCAGTAGGAGGCAAACCATGCTCCACTTACATTAGTAGGAATGCTGTGGGGAAGATGAGAACCTTAAATTCCAGGAGTAATGACCTAAACTGTCCCTCAGACACTAAATGATTTTAACAAATGAGGAATTATGCATCAATGGTCACAGACAGACACTCACATGCAGTGCCATAAAAACGATTACCTTCCACATTATCTTTGAGAGCAGAGGCAGTAAAACAAGGATAGATTACGAGGTGGTTCACAAGTACATCAGGTCAAAGGAGATATTCCAAATATTTGAAGGAGAAAAAAAAAAAAAAAAAAAAAAACAACACTATCTTGTATATTAAATAAGCCCTCCGGTTCATAATGCTTGTTTTTACAGTATTGTAATTTTTCATTGCGTTCTACAGATGTTGTTGTGTATTGCAGCATTGGTGGTTTTGGTAACTGGGCTTACAGTCTGAGATCAAGATAGCATGCATGCATAAATGCACCCCAAATTTCTGAGATTTAGAAGGATTTTACTCTAAAGTACAGAAACAATCTTAAAAATCAGACTTGTTATTTTTAAACATGCTGTTAATGAGTACTTTAAAAAAATTAGATCAACAAGAATTTAAAGTGGAGCTATTTTAATTAGACTGCAGCAAAGGCAGTTTAATCTAAACGCTGGTCCAGAGGGATATTTCCCATTTTTACTTTTTAACCTACTTTAGATGATTTTTTCCCCATTCAGTATGCTTTTGCTATAACACTATCAATCTAAAAATCTTTAAAATAAACCAAAATATTCAAGATTTTAAGCTTTATTTTATCATTCTTCAAAATGGACACGACTGGGAGACAATTTCTGTGAACATTTTCTAAATTGACATGTTAGCATTCCATCTCTAGTCTTTGTCCTTGGCACAAGATCAGCTTGCAGTAGTCAATGGAACTTCAAAAAGTGGCTTACAGCTTTCTATGTTAAAATACACATAAGGAAAATAAAACTTAAAATATAAAGATTCTCTTATGCATTTGCCATATATAATTTTCTCATAAATAAAGTCCTCTTACTGAAGAGGATGCATGTAATATAATTAAACTTTATCAGAATAGATTTCACACTCTCAGCACGCTCTTGTAGGTCATCATGTGACTTACAAGAGCAGCCTAATCATCAGTGTGAAGTCATGATGTACCTGTACTTTTGCTTTCTATTTGTCCAAAATGATATTTATAAGACTAGGGGGCTCTGCCTCCTGCTCACTTCGCTCGCCAACCCCATGTGTGGGCCCTACGCGCTAGTCATTTCCCGGATCTGCCACTTGTGACGAATCATGCTGTGCTTTTGGATAAACACGAATATCAGCTCTGTCTTTGATATCTCTGTTTTTCAAAACTAATTTTTCGCTGACAATTCGTCACGTTAGTTTATTATACAGTATATGTGAACAAGATCTTTTGGATTCATATAGAAATCCAAGAAAACTTCTTTGCCTGTGTTTTTCAGATAAATTTTGTGTAGAGTGTGATACTTTTGGACATATGGATTCATACCCATTATTGGCTGTAGAATTTCTAATACGTTCGTCCGACCATTTAACTCTTTTGATTGAATGTTGCATCGCTTCTCCGTGATCATAAATATAAACCTGACCAAATTGTGGTTTCTTTGAAATTCCATCCATCCATTATCCAACCAACTATATCCTAACTACAGGGTCATGGGGGTCTGCTGGAGCCAATCCCAGCCAACACAGGGCGCAAGGCAGGAAACAAACCCTGGGCAAGGCGCCAACCCACCGCAAGTCGCACACACACACACCAAGCACACACTGGGGACAATTTAGGATCGCCAATGCACCTAACCTGCATGTCTTTGGACTGTGGGAGGAAACTGGAGCACCTGGAGGAAACCCACGCAGACACGGGAAGAACATGCAAACTCCATGCAGGGAGGAACCCAAGTCTCCTAACTGCGAGGCAGCAGCACTACCAATGAGTTTCTTTGAAATTAAGAAACATTATTACTTGTAGTAGCTCTGTCCTATCACCGGTGTTCATATATTCGATCTCTTTTCACTGTTCCGTTATTTCACCGAGTAATAATTTTCATTTGTTAGCGCTAATGCCATCTTTACTATCAGTTTTTTTGAGACTTTCAAATTTTAGTACTTTTAGTACTCAATCTCTAACCTGCTCTGCATGTGTATCGTGCCAACGTTTTTGAACCTCTTTATGACATTCTACTTTGTCTTTTCTTCTTCTACTGTTTGTCATTTATTTCTGCCCCTGCTTGGACCCGTTAAATTGAAAACCTCTCTCTTGGCACAAAGTCTCATCTCATGGGATGTGAAATTATCACTCTGAAAATGGCTCAAGATTTTTTTATATAATAGAGAGAAGCAGTAATTGATTGAATAGATGACCGAAGTCCAGATTCTATAAACTTGCCATATCGTTTCCCCCTTCCATAATTCCAGTAAACAAAATGCTATTAATTGTTACTGTTAACATCAGATTTTTTTTTCATTTTTAAAGGTTAAAGTGTAATTTGTTCTCAAGAAACTCCCAACTGCACACAAGTATAGAAAATTTAATTTCCCTTAAAATATAACATCAGAGTGGATGAAAAAAATAAACATAAAAGCGCACTGAAACATCATGGCAAGACCTAAAAATTTCTGTTCATGTATGACAACTCTTCAAAAAAAACTACAAAAAAGTAAAATTTGCAGTTACTCCACTTAACAAATGGAATCTAAGAGGACAAATACAGGGCACTGGGTGATAAATGTTTAATAACTTTGATCAGTGCATCCGGCGCCGCCGTGAGTGGCAGCCTTTTCAGCAGCTCCGTGTATCTATCTATCTATCAATGTATTGCTACCATACATATTGGAATGAAAATCATTAGCTGCAAGTAATATTTCAAATGTACGTATTATTTTTTCACTAATGGTCACTTATCTCACATTAGCATGCGTCAGAAAAGCCAACAAAATATACCATTAGATGAACTGTTTTATGAGGTGAAATAGATTAAATGTTATTTTATTGATCAGCGCTCTACAATAATTCAAACATTGCCATGAAGGATCAGTTAAAACTAGGAATCTTAATTACAACCATATAACTATTCATAAAACAGAAACAATTCTGCATAGAAAAATGCCACTTCC
This sequence comes from Erpetoichthys calabaricus, assembly GCF_900747795.2. Taxonomy (NCBI): domain Eukaryota; kingdom Metazoa; phylum Chordata; class Cladistia; order Polypteriformes; family Polypteridae; genus Erpetoichthys; species Erpetoichthys calabaricus. Next base: position 4,940,938 of record NC_041410.2, on the reverse strand, counting down.
ACCTCCTAAAGCTGTATATGACTTAGATATGATGATATCACCCTTTATTTACTCAAGTCCAACAGGCCTAAACAATAATTTTTTTAAATGATGTGCAGACACTCCTCTGGTGCCATGGTGTGGTGTCTTCAGAAACCAGTTTCATGTAAATTCCATCCCAAAAAAACACAACACAGTGCACACACGCATTGCCTATGATAGAAGTGGTGTAGATTATTGCAAAACTGGGCATACAGCAAAACCTGTTTGACAAACAAAATGCTGCATTTGCATAAACACAATCTGTCCTTGGGTTATTTGCATAGGTCTAAGTTGCTTTTCCTAAAGATGGAATTTAATGGCAGAAATAAATAAGAATGAATACACTACTTGAAAAACGACAAAGCAAATAAAGAGTGAACATTTAAAACCCTTCACATGTATACTAAGTATCCAAGCATAACTTTGTAAACACTACCTCTTTAGTGTATAGATTTACTTAAAATACTGTAATTAAATTTTGCAAGGATACAGAATAAAAATGTGAAAATATTACTGTTTCACATACTATTCAACAAGCAAAGTATCAAAATGGGTACAACTGCAATTATCATCTAACTATGTAATCGCACAACTCTGTTTACAAGCAATTAGGATACAAGATTTCATGCATGTTTAAAATAAAGAAAAATGTCACAAGTAAAATTAATGGCAGGTCACTTTGCATTATTTCAGCTTGTACATTTCAATTCAATTTGCAATTACACAAATAACCATCCTGTTATGCTCTTAGGCTGGCATTCTTCCAGGGCTGGGCACAAGGAATGAACCAGATCCTGGTCTCTGGAGACAGCAGTGGAAATGTCAGGGTGCACATCACCATACTTGATCACTTTGTAAAAATTATGTAGCCTTCAATCCACCTGACAGAATACAATTTGGGGGTCCGGTGTTATGATCTCAAAGGAAATTCCACTTGAAAACAGGGAGAACAAGCAAATTCCACACAGAAGGCAGTATAAACATTATGAACCAACCACCACCGTACTACATGTTTATTAGGTTACTGTACAATCCATGTGTGAATGTGCCAATTTCCTGTTATGAAATTGCACCCCTTCCAGGGTTGGCACCTTACTTATACATCTTGCTAAGCTAAAATAAATACAATTTCATTTAATCTGAACCACTTGTACAGCCACAAAGCTCCAAAAATAATATTTGGCAACAAAGTTCCTTCAGTTTTGCTTGTAAAGTTGGCGTTAAGTGGAAGAGACTTTACAAATAATTCCAAAAGTTTGGATTGACGGTGTAGAGAGGGTATAATTTCATTTTCTGTATTTACATTTAGGCAGCACAGTAGTGCAGTAGTAGTGTTGCTGTCTCACAATAAAGAGACCAGCTACCCAACAACCCTGTCCTGAATAAGGGAGACAGACAGACAAGACAGATAGGAAGATAGACAGACATAGAACTTTATTTGTCCCCGAGGGAAATTTAATATGGAAGGATGTATTGCATTCTAGAAATTTAGATAGACCAAATGAGCTTTATTTACACAAAGAGGAAATTTTAGTTTTTTACAGAAGCTCGAGAAATATAACTAACAAAACAACCACTCTGAAATACTCACGAAGAATTACAAAAAAAAAAAAAGAAAACATCTGACTTGCCTAAAGATAGGAGGGCATACCCAGTAAGGCACTATAAAGGTATATGAAATAGTCCTGTAAAGTTTTCTGGCACACTTCTGTTGAATAATTCTGAAACTCCTAAATGTTAGTGTGCCGGAGGAAGGATGAGCAGCATTGTTTAAAATATCCTTCAGTTTTGTTTCCATTCTATAATAATCAAAAACGCTTTTAAACCACCCACACCATTTTACAAATTTGACATTAACACATTCAGTAATGAGATAATCAAACAAACAACAACCCATACAATTCAAAAAATAAAACAAGTATAAGACAGCTTTCATTTCTGTTGAGACAGTTACTGACAATTCTTTTGTCTTGAAGTCTTTCTAGTCAGGACTCTTTAAAGCCCATCTTTTGAATGGTTTAATAAAAACAAATTCTCTTCTCTTGATCAGCTGGTAAAAAGATGGGACCAATTATAATGTGCACCTGAGTCTATATAATAGGTTGTCCATTTCCTCTGTTGTTACATAGCTACTCAAATTTAGGAATCATTATTAACATGTAACATAAGCATGCTCTGCCCTGAAGAAGAGGTACCTACCCCGAAATACGCTGGCCAACATACCATATTATATTTGATTTGTCAAGATTCCAGCGAGTCTACATCTATAGAATATGCCAAGTGCTCTTCAAGGACTAATTGGACCATTGAGTGGGTGCACACACATTATTACATTCATTGTTTTCATTATAATCCCCCTATTTTGTAATCTGAATGTGGATAGATCGAACCTTAAGGTACTGAAATATTTATATATTTTCTTTGTTATCCCATTATTTTCTTTTTGTTAAATATATTTGGATATTCTAAGTCTTCTCCCTGGCAGTCTGACTTACTTGTTACTATATGTCAAGTATGTATTAATTATACGACTATGTGACCTACATCGCATCTTATTATTTTTCAATATTGTTTGTGTGCATCTCTTTGTCCCGTGTTTTTTCTTTATGGTAGTAATCTTTCCTCTTAAATATATATTTTGCAACATATTTTGCAATATTTTGTACAGTACCTATATGTTTATTCATATTTTTGTCCACTGGATAGTTTCATTACACTATACTTACACCCCTACTAGGATAGATATTGGTAATCGTAGTTTGTGTTCATTTGGTAACACTTCTTGCTGTACTTAACATTACAATACAATTTATTTTTGTATGGCCCAAAATCTCACAAGAAGTGCTGCAATGGGCTTGAATAGGCCCTGCCTCTTGACAGCCCCCCAGCCTTGACTATTTAAGAAGACAAGAAAAAAATTCCCAAAAAACCCTAGTGGGGGAAAATAATGGAAGAAAAGCAGCTCAAAGGGAGACCCCCTTTCCAGGCAGGTTGGGTGTGCAGTGGGTGCCAAAGAGAAGGGGGTCAATACAATACAACACAATACACAGAACAGAACACAAGTAATCCTCAATATAGTATAATAGTAAAATAAAAATATTACAAGTACAAAGCAGAATGTAACAGTAGATGATATCACATAATATGATTTGGATTGTCTTACAATTTGTAGACTCATTTCAGGATTTCATTTTTGCCCTGTATTAGTGCCCCCCCCCCCCAACTTTGCTACTTATTCTATAGTATAGTATCTATTTTACTTGGCTTTGCCCAGGATATTTTGGAAGACAATGGGCCTCAGGTATAGTGCCATCAGTTAATCTGGTGTATCAGAAGTACTATGTGGCTACCTACTTTTCTATATAAAATTTGTTTGTTTTTTTTTTTGCTTAAGGGCTAATATTATTGGCAAGCACTGTGGTGCAGCGGTTAGGGCTTTTAACTTCAGATCATGAGGTTGTGTGTTCAAATCCTGGTACTGATACTGTGTGACCATGAGCAAGCCACTTCACCTGCTTGTACCTCAACGGGTAAAATAAATGTAACCAATTTTATCTCTGATATTGTAAGTTGTCTAGTTGTCTTGAATAAACAAATCAGTCAAGTGATAAGTAATACTACTATTAGTTATTTGGAGCTACTTACTGTTCAACAAAAATCACAAAACACAATTTTACAGGAATGTATATTCTTTTGAATTATAACAGATAATTAGGAAAAATGTGAACTCCAAGTATGCATCATTGTCATTGTTAGATGTTTAGATTGTTCACTCGTGTTTCTTTTTGTGTTTTCATTAGTTGTATGTGATGCCCATTTAAAGAAAGCAGTTGACTCGTGTAAATTTCAGAGAGCAGTATGGAGGTCCCCTTTCAAAGTCAGTAGATGCAAATTAATTTTACAGTGGAGTAGCTTGTGGGGGGGTCTTGTTAAGTTTAAACTGATGCAGTTCATTCAGGCTTGTCTTGGATCTAACGACACCACTTGCACCTCTGCTTCTCTCTCTTACAGTACTCCATTTTTGCTTGTAGTGAACCAAAACCAACACTCACAGCCACAGCACTTGGCACCCTCACTGGAGCTTTACAGCACACTTGCTAAGCACTGAGCCTTGCTGACCTTTCTCATGCCACTTTTCACCTCACTATACACACCAAACACATCTCTAATTTTGGTTTCCAGGACACCGCCCCTTCTTCAGCCATCCATACACCTTGTTGGTTAGTGGTGTTGTTTCGTCTGCTGCATCCTTTGTTTGAATAAAGCCCACTCTTAAAACAGCACGGAGCATGTACATTAGCAAAATATTAATAAATATCGAGGAAAAAAAAAGGGGGGGGAGGGGGAGATAATTTTCTTTTTTCTACAATGTCACCAAATTTCAATCAAATCAGTCAAAGCATTTTTAAGATTTTGGGGTATTTAGTTTTTCTTTTGCAGAAGGTTTTTACTCCTAAATATTAATGTAAGGGAATAATCTGTTGGCAGATGCCCACTGGCCTAGGTGAGCAATCCTGCCAAATTTCAACGTATTAAATATGGGAAACAGTGTTTTTGTTGAAGAGCGAGTGACTCAGTAAGTGAATTTTACATTTTCATATATGAATGGGGGGTTTGAAAAGTAAAGGTAACTTGAAAATTACATGGTTATTGCAATGGATAGGTGCTGACGCAATACAACATACTTGCATTAGCCTATGGGTAGTTCAAACACACACAGTGCTCTGCCATTGGTACAGCGCTCCGGAATTGCACCATTGTTGAACAATGCACAATAGTGGGATTTCTTTAGGCAGATGGAATGAAACCTGCCAAAATGGTGAAACCGTCCATTCATTTATTTACTTTCGACTGCTTATCTGAAACCAGGTCGTGAGGGCAACAGTATTAGCAATGAGCCCCCAAACATCCTTTTCCCCAGCCACACTTGCCAACTCATACTGTGGGATCCCAAGGTGGTCCCAGAAACATAATTTGTCCAGCGAGCCCTGGGTGTTCCCTGGAGTCCCCTCCCAGCTGGTTATGCTGTAAAACTTCCACAGAAAGGCGTCCTGGAAGCATCCACAATAACTTCATTTGGCTCTTCTCGATGCAGAGGGTCAGTGACTCTATTCTTAATCTTTTCCTGATGTCTGTGTATCTCATCCTCTCTCTAATAATGAAACCAAAGAAATTATATTTGTCTTTAAGAGACAGAAGTCTGCATATTCCCCCATCACTGCTCTGGGGGAGGCGGTAGAAATCTTCTTCCGGCTGGGATCGCCACAACAGATCATCTTTTTCCATATATTCCTGTCCTTGTCATCTTGTTCCGTCACACCCATCACCTTCATGTCTTCTCTCACCACATCCATAAACCTTCTCTTGGGCATTCCTTTGTTCATCTTCCCTGGCAGCTCTATCCTTAGCACCCTTCTCCCAATATACTCAGCTTCTCTCCTTTACACATGTGCAAACCAACGCAATGTCACTTCTCTGACTGTCTCTAAACTGTCCAACCTGAGCGGACCCTCTAATGTCCTCATTTCTAATCCTGTCCATTCTCATCACACCCAAAGCAAATCTCAACATCTTTAACTCTGCCACCTCCAGCTCGGTCTCCTGGTTTTTTTGGTCAGTGCCACCGTCTCCAACCCATATGGGAGGAGGTAGACATAATGACTGAATATAAATACTTGGGAACTACCTTAGATAATAATCTTAATTGGAATGCAAATGTAAAAAAAACATACATACAAACTAAATGCAATAAATTAGAATATCATCGAATAGTTAATTTATTTCAATAATTCAAATCAAAAAGTAAACTCATATCATATAGATTCATTACACACAGAGTGATATATTTGAAGCGTTTATTTCTTTTCATTTTCCCGATTATGGCTTACAGGTGATGAAAACTCAAAATTCAGTATCTCAGAAAATTAGATTACATAAGACCAATAGAAAAATGACTTTTAATGCAGAAATGTTGGCCTACTGAAAAGTTTGTCCATGTACGTACTCAATACTTGGTTGGGGATCCTTTTGCATGAATTACTGCATTAATGTGGCGTGGCATGGAGGCGATCAGCCTGTGGCACTGCTGAGGTGTTATGGAAGCCCACAATGCTTTGATCACGGCCTTCAGCTCGTCTGCATTGTTGGCTCTGGTGTCTCTCATCTTCCTCTTGATAGATTCTCTATGGGGTTTAGTTCAGGCGAGTTTGCTGGCCAATCAAGCATAGTGACACCATGGTCATTAAACCAGGTACTGGTACTTTTGGCAGTGTGGGCATGTACCAAGTCCTGCTGGAAAATGAAATCAGCCTTTCCATAAAGCTTGTCAGCAGAGGGAAGCACCTTAAATCTGCTCTCAAATTTCCTGGTAGACGGCTGTGCTGACTTTGGACTTGATAAAACACAGTGGACCAACACCAGCAGAAGACATGGCTTCCCAAATCATCACTGACTGTGCAAACTTCACACTGGACCTCAAGCAACATGGATGCTGTGCCTCTCCACTCTTCTTCCAGACTCTGGGACCTTGATTTCCAAATGAAATGCAAAATTGACTTTCATCTGAAAAGAGGACTTTGGACCACTTAGCAACAGTCCAGTCCAGTCAGTTTTCTTCTTAGCCCAGGTAAGACATTTCTGATGTCGTCTCTGGTTCAGGAGTGGCTTAACACAAGGAATGCTGTGACAGTTGTGGCCCATGTCCCCGATACGTCTGTGTGTGGTGGCTCTTGAAGCACTGACTCCACCACAGTCCACTCCGTGTGAATCTCCCCCAAATTCTTGAATGGGCTGTGCTTCACAATCCTCTCAAGGCTGCGCTTATCCCTGTTGCTTGTGCACCTCTAATCCTTCCTCTCAAATTTTCATTAACATGTTGGATACAGGGCGGCACGGTGGTGCAGTGGTAGCGCTGCTGCCTCGCAGTTAGGAGACCCGGGTTCACTTCCCGGGTCCTCCCTGCATGGAGTTTGCATGTTCTCCCCGTGTCTGCGTGGGTTTCCTCCGAGCACTCCGGTTTCCTCCCACATTCCAAAGACATGCAAGTTAGGTGGATTGGTGATTCTAAAATTGGCCCTAGTGTGTGCTTGGTGTGTGGGTGTGTTTGTGTGTGTCCTGCGGTGGGTTGGCACCCTGCCCGGGATTGGTTCCTGCCCTGTGTTGGCTGGGATTGGCTCCAGCAGACCCCCGTGACCCTGTGTTCGGATTCAGCGGGTTGGAAAATGGATGGATGGATGGATGGATGTTGGATACAGCACTCTGTGAAGAGCCAGCTTCTTTAGCAATGACCTTTGTGGCTTATCCTCCTTCTGGAGGGAGTGTGTCAATGACCGTCTTCTGGACAACTGGCAAGTCAGCAGTCTGATTGTGTGGCCTACTGAACCAGACTGAGAGACCCTTTAAAGGCTCAGGACCCCTTTGCAGGTATATTGGATTAATTAGCTGAGTGGAATGGGACACCACAAGTCTACAATATTGAACTTTTTCACAATATTCTAATTTTCTGAGATACTGAATTTTGAGTTTTCATTACCTGTAAGCCATAATCCGCAAAATGAAAAGAAATAAATGCTTGATATACAGTATCACTCTGTGTGTAATGAATCTATATAATATACGAGTTTCACTTTTTGAATTGAATTACTGAAATAAATTAACTACTCGATGATATTCTAATTTATTGAGATGCACCTGTTATTTCAATCTCTATAAACTCAGTCTATTTAAAGTGGACTAGGACCTCTTATTGTCCATTCACCAGAATGTGGTCCAGTCTGCCATCATTTCAGGTTCATTGTCAGGTTTGACAGTTTCATAAACCAAATTCTAGGAAAAAAAAAAAAAAAAGCCCCACAGATTACCACACATACAGCTAAATTTCACTGATGATCTGGTAAAAGTGTGTGCAAGTGTGTGTGTGTCAGAGGGCAATGTTACAAAAACTGGAAATCACCTCAACTGATGACAGCCACCCATTACACGCAGAACTTACAACTTCAGTAAGTCATGTGTGATGTTAAGCATCACAATAACAATTAATAGCATTTTGCTTAATGGAATTATGGAAGGGGGAAATGATATGGCAAGTTTATAGAATCTGGACTTCGGTCATCTATTCAATCAATTACTGCTTCATTCTATTATATAAAAGAATCTGGAGACATTTTCAGAGTGATAATTTCACATTCCGCGAGACGAGACTTTGTGCCAAGAGAAATTGAAAACCTAACAGGTCCAAGCAGGGGCAGAAATAAATGACAAACAGCAGAAGAAGAAAAGACAAAGTAGAATGTCGTAAAGAGGTTCAAAAACGTTGGCCTGATACACATGCAGAGCAGGTTAGAGATTATGAAAGTACTAAAATTTGAAAGTCTCAAAAAAACTGATAGTAAAGATCGCATTAGCACTAACAAATGGAAATTATTACTCGGCGAAATAACGAAACAGCGAAAAGAGATCGAATATATGAACATAGGTGATATGACAGAGCTACTAGAAGTAATAATGCTTCTTAATTTCAAAGAAACGCAGCGGTAGCGCTGCTGCCTCGTAGTTAGGAGACCTGGGTTCACTTCCCGGGTCCTCCCTGCATGGAGTTTGCATGTTCTCCCTGTGTCTGCGTGGGTTTCCTCCCACAGTCCAAAGACATGCAGGTTAGGTGCATTGGCGATCTTAAATTGTCCCTTGTGTGTGCCCTGAGGTGGGCTGGCACCCTGCCCGAGATTTGTTCCTGCCTTGCACCCTGTGTTGGCTGGGATTGGCTCCAGAAGACCCCTGTGACCCTGTAGTTAGGATATAGCGGGTTGGAAAAGGACTGACTGCTTTACAAATCCAGAAATCACTTTCATCCCAGTGTCATACACCTTTTTAATAAGGAATTTCGGAGATAAAAAAAAAAGTTGGCAGTACACACATGCATTACAGGAAAATACGCACTCCTGGAAATAGTTAACTGATCAACTGCATGTCTTTTTTCCAAATGACGTTAAATATTTCAGAATTTCTGCAAGTGTCCTCCTCTATCCGTTCGCTTGACTTCATTGCTTTTTGCTACCGGGTGCAACTGAGAAGACAAATTCCATCTTTTCTTGTGTAAACGGGACTAAATGAAACACATGAACCTTGAATGAGACTGAATTTCTTCTTTGACAAAAAAAAAAAAAACATTTATATTTATTCACACGTTGCACACACACACAAACACAGACAGCCAAGACTTAAAAACAAAAAGGTACCTTTCTTTACAGTCCAGCCCTGCATCCACTTGTTAACACAGCTGTCGTCTGGAACACCGCTAGACGATAACAAAGCCCTTCAACATGGCTAAACCGCACACAATGCAGTGATACACGTACCGAAGAGATTTTAACGTCCATAAAGAAAAAACCGCTGAAATGTGTGTCCTGCGTTTGCTTTCGTGAATTTGGCAGTTTACAGAAAGATCGTTTTGCATCGTTTGCAAGCCTCCACGACGCCCAGGCGCGCGCACACAGCAGAGCAGACACCTGGCGCGTAAGCGCGCGTCACGCCGACAGAGCAACAAAAAGGCGGGCAAACGGGACGCAAGGAAGGAGAAGACGGAGGTACGTGAGAGGAGCGGAATAAAATGGACTGCCGGAGCCGTGCAATAATTGTCGAAGTCATATATATATAGTGAAATCTAGAAAGTATCTATGAGAGACTCTAAAATGCCAGTTTGGTTACTTTCTGCACATAATAATGTGCGGTGGGCACAACAGAGAAAAGAACCGCTGCTTATAGGCGCACGGGCTCGATTTGAAGCGTGAGATCTGACATTTTTCTCCCATCCTCTTTAAAAAGAAAAAAAATCTATATTATTTCGACGCCCCAATAGCGCGTATTCCGTGTTATTTTTCTGGCCGGGTAAGAGTTAACATGGGTGTCTGCGTCCACTCCAGGGCTGGGTCGTTCCTCGGTTGTTGCGGGTAATCGCGAATCTATAATTCAAAATGCAGCTTTTTTTGTAAACTGATCCTTGGACAACACAACCACGCGCCCGCGATTCACTCATACTGTATGCTACTTTGTTCACGATATAAATGTTTTTACATTACTGTTCTGGCTTCACAACTCTCCAGAAAAATGCCCCCGTTGTCAGTGTTGTCGCGATCCAAACAGCAAAAGGGCTCTGGTAACCGCTAGCCACAGAAAGGGGCGTGACTTTATGCTAATTTACACTTTTTTTTTCCTTTCGGCGTTGGCGGGTTGTATGCAAATAGATCTTGGAACTGTGCTCATTATGTCATTTCTTTTTATCCTTTCCCATACCAAATGATAAAATAAGATCAAGTAAACCACCTCTAACCATGAGCGTTAAAAAAACGCTTCTGTGGGCGTGAAACCATACGATAGGCGACATAACCCCCTTAAAATATAAATAGATCGCACACGTGAGGAAAATAGCGCCCTGCCCTTAGCCGCGCATTTTTCGCGGGGTGGTGTTAATGATTTCTGACAGGTGTTTGCGAGCTGTCACAACTCCCTCTGCTTACAAATTTTTCCACCATTTTGGAGATCGAGTCGGATCTGATGGGTAGAGGTTATGGCACTAGAAAGATGAGACAACCAAACTCGGAAGAACTTTTGGACACGGGTGGATACGTAAATCGATCAAAATGTCTTAACAACAAGATGCAACACTTTAGGCCACCAAGACTGTATCTTCATTATTAATGGCATCGTATTTGTAACGACAAAAAAAAAAAAAAAAAACGGTGATCTTCGTAACCCACCTCGTGATTCTGAGGGAGAGAAAATCGGTGAAGTGGACGGTCTGGTTATACAGCGCATCTACTAATTTGTATAAACACGCCCACTACTCCCACCCCCGCGGGGTAAAAAAAAAAATAAAAAACAGACATAACACACGCGATTCACATAAAATGCTACCGATTACAATACAATTTCAGACTTTCCATCGCAGAATTTATTTCCTAGGACGTCTAGTACACAAAAATACATTGCCTGCTCTAAAATGATAAAATATTTGTAGCTGACCCGCTATTCTGTTTAACCTTTCTGGGGTACCACGAGACTATTAAATACACGGGGCACGCGCTTCTCACCAATCGTATACCTCGCTCTACAAAATAATAAAAGACAAAGTAAACAGCTTGCATCCATCAACTCCGTTTTTCTCTTTCTTTCAACGTGAAGGCATTCAAGCGACTGACCTTCTAGTATGTTTCGCTTAGCTTGCGTTAAGAACGCGTTTTGCTTCAACCCCACAACCCTGATTGCCTGATAAAATGAAGATTTGATCACCAAAAAAAATGGCCATTGAACATATGCGTTCAGCATATAAACGTTCGCACGGATAATTCGTACTCACCACCATTCCGGATTCACGTTGAAGCTCTCCTCCGATCCACCCAGCCAACTTCTTTTTTCTCAACGGTTCATTGATTCTTCCTTTTATCACATATTTGCCTATATCGGTCGTTGTTTTCACTCACCATATGAAAAACGTAAAACACGCTTTAAAAAAAAAAAGAGAGGCGAAATCTATTGGAGACGACAGCACACGCCTGCAAAAATGAGCCCCTTAGCCCAGCCCGACCGACTCCCACCCCACGCGAGAGATCCCTGCTTCAGAATCACGAACATTTTCTCTTTTTTCACAAAGCGCAGTCACTCAACGTTCTTTTTCAGTTACTCCATGTGCCTAAACTATCCGTAGAAACAATGTATCTGCCCCTCTACTCATCATGCTAACAAGATAAGCCTCTTCGGAGCGCTCGATCCTACCAAATTCCCGGTGAGGGGAGACGCGCCGTGACCACTCAGGCAGACGGGTGTGGTTTGAATGGATACACTGGAGTTTGGTTGGTAATTACGCTGTGTGACCTTTGAACAACATCTGTTCGAAGGTGATAAAAGCATCGCTTGCACTTGAAGTCTAGTAATTTTAACAGATAAAGGTGTCCCTACGCGTTGGATTGGCACGCTCCATTGAGATGCCCCCCCCTCTCCATCAGACAAAAGGTATTGTGCTTCGGGAGGCCGGGAGACAGAATCAAGCAGCCTGATATTCCAACAGCTGACTGAGAGCACAAAAACATTTTGTCTCGGCTCACTGGCTCTGTCTATGCGTCTTTCACATTGCCGGGCCTCGCATCTTTTCCCCCCCAAGATTGATAATGTGCACTTTTTTATTGTGGTAAACTGAGAATGATCATTTATTATGTTATGTTAAATTCTCTTTCTTTTCTCGCATGTCAGCCGCAGCCCAAGGAAAATGAGGCTATGGTGATTCGCTTGTGTAATGCTCCCAGAGGTGCTTTCAAATGTTGGGACTATGCTGGTGAAATTTTCAGAGGTCAAAAGTAAAAGGTGTTCTTAATTTAATTTAATTTTTTTTGAGGAGGTTAAAAAAATAATATGTGACTTGGCAACAAACTATTCAACAGGTAGTCAACATGTTTATTGACCTGAGTACCAACCTTCAAATTACAGTGGCTGTAAAGAGTATTTATCTTACTTTGACATCCTGACATTTTATTGTATTGTAATAATGTGTTTATTTTCTTTGGTGAGCACAAAACAATTCCTTGTCAAAATGAAAACAAACTTCTACAGATATAGACTGAAGTGCCATTATATGAAATGGGAACCGTTGGTTCTCAAAATCATTAGTTTTCATTTTCCTTTAACATTTTAGTTATAACTTGCTTTTGTTAGGCCTCTCTAGAATGCTCACATATATATATATATATATACAGTATATATAAATTATATATATGAATTATATATACTAAATTAGAATTATGCAGTACTAAAATTGGAACATTACATTCTACTCAATCAAACATATTGTAATGACCCAGGAGAGTGCTGGAGATGGAGGAATGGAATCAGCTTCTTTATGCTGATTGCAGATGAGTGGCCCTTGAAAGGACCATTGGTATCTTCGGTGGCCACTTCCTCCTTTCTGTTTAGGTCTTTAGAAACAACACACACTCCCAGCTGCTTTGTCCCTTTGTTCCCTTACATACGCCGCCCAGCTCTACTTCACTCCGCTCACTCGGGGGTCAGAGGCAACCCATTTGCCACACTTTCCCACGGCTTCATGAGCCACTCCAAGTCCATGGTCTACATCGGAGGCTCCACAGCGGCCATGCGTCCAGGCCTATGGACTTTAGCAGTTGAGAGATACAATCGAAGTAGTGCGGAGTCTGCCCACAGGTCCGGGAACTCCTTGGAACCCTCTTCCTTAAGGGTAACACAAACTCCATTTATTGGTGATCTAAACTGCCCTAACTGAAGTGTGCCAGCATCAGAGTGACTGAGGTGACCACAAGCATTAGTGCTAAACCAGTCCTCTGTTTCCTCTGAATGGTGAGAAGCTCAGTCATCCGGGAGGAGCTCAGAGTAGAGCCACTGGAGAGGAGTCAGATGAGGTGGCTTGGGCATCTGATCAGGATGCCTCCTGGACGCTTCCCTGGTGAGGTGTTCCAGGCACGTCTAACCGGGAGGAGGACCCGGGGAAGACGCAGGACACGCTGGAGGAACTATGTCTCTCGGCTGGCCTGGGAACACCTAGTAGAGCTAGTAGAAGTGGTCTGGGAGAGGGAAGTCTGGGCATCTCTGCTCAAGCTGCTGCCCCCGCGACCCGATCTCGGATAAACGGAAGGCGATGGATAGATGGACAGTCCTCTGTTATAGGGGTCATTAGTTTGTTCTTGTTCCACCTTTGCCACCCGCGTAACAGCAGAGCTCCCAAGCGTGAACGTCACAAAAGCATCCCAAGAATACCCAGGGCCATCTTAATGCATGGGCACGCGGGGCAGTGAGGGCCCCACGAGCATAGGGCCCTGTGTTTTTCTGATGCCTATGTATGTTTCTATTTTGCTATGAAAACAGGGGCCCCCGGTGCTGTACTTTGCCCGGGGGACTATGATGCTGTTAAGACAACCCTGAGAATACGCACTATAGGGGGAAATACCATCAAACCCTGGCCAGATACAAAAGAAGGCAATGAAGAAGCTTTGTAAATTAAAAGATTTATTTTACAAAAAATTTCTATGAAACAAAAATAAGCTTAGAGGAGCTCAATTCCTTCAAAATCAATATCTATATCTGTCGATTCAATATCCAGAAATCATCAAAAAAAGCACAAAATAAACTGAAGAGAACTCACCACACCGCAGGTGTGTTCACAATGAACCGCAAGGGACTGTGGACTATCCTCAGCATTTACAGTACAGGGCATAGGGCAGTCCCTTGACAGTGATGGGTAGGTGGGTCCGCCTCTTTGGGAACAACCTACAAAACACATGGAACATAAAAGAAGATACATAGGTACATAGAAACTAAATGACCAACAACATTAACATAAACAAAGGAATACAAAATGAAAAAGAGTGACATAAACTGTCATTTGAACCCCAGCCATGGAAAGAACTACAGCTGAAATACAATGGGAGGGTGTCAAAATGGAGGAAATAAATCCACCTCTTCCTGGAGATCAGCACATACAGACAGATAGTGTAAGAGATGTCCGGCAGCCCAACCCGGCTGGAATGCCCAAGAAGTGGAAGGAAGGGGGAAGGCAGTCCCTTTAGGGCACTGCTTCCCCCAGAACACTAGATGGCAGCACCCCTAGATTGCAGCAGTGCCCCAGATTCCCACAGGGCATTATGGGACTTGGAGTTCTTTTTCTCAGCTCTGTTGGATACAGTGGGTGCCACCTGAAGGGAGCTGTAAAAATGGAGAAGCCATGTGGCATGGGCTTTCCTGCCCAACCCAGAAGTGGCTTACAGACTACATGGGCGGAAGAGCAGAAGCACTTCCAGGCTGGCAAATATAAAAGGACGGGATCAGCCAGAGTCGGGAGGTGGAGGACAAAGAGGTGAGAGAGAGAGAGAAGAAAGGAGCGTGTGTTATTTGGTGCTTTGTACAGTGTTGTCAAGCTTCCTACAGATCATTTATCCATCGAGTCGCTATGGGTCAGCATCGAACTGACGGCCTTTCACTAACAGTGTTGTGTAGTGGAGAGCAAAAGAAAATCGCTTCCCCACTTAAATAAAGGGGTGCTGTCTGGGAATCCTTGTGTCTCTGCCTGTCTGTGTCGGGGTTTAGGGAGCGGTATGCCCCCTGGTGGTCCACAACAGATGGATAGATAGATGGGAAGGGCACTATATAATAAATAGAACTTTGGAGGAAATTTGGCTTTTTATAGAAGCTCTTTAAATAAATAAATAATAAATAGCTAGATAAGTAAGTAAACAAATAAATAAATAAACACACACACACGATGATCTGAACACAGTACAGAAATACTCAAACCAACCTGTGTGGCACCAACCATCATGCCACACTGATGTCACGTTTCTACCGCCTTTTGGAGTTTGATGTGAACATTCACTGACACTCCTGACCTGTATCTGCATGAGTATAATACAATACAATTTATTTTTGTATAGCCCAAAATCACCCAAGAAGTGCCGCAATGGGCTATTTAACAGGCCTGCCCATTGACAGCCCCCCAGCCTCGACTCTCTGAGAAGACAAGAAAACTCTTGTAGGGAAAAAAATGGAAGAAACCTCGGGAAAGGCAGTTCAAAGAGAGACCCCTT
Organism: Erpetoichthys calabaricus; assembly: GCF_900747795.2. NCBI lineage: Eukaryota > Metazoa > Chordata > Cladistia > Polypteriformes > Polypteridae > Erpetoichthys > Erpetoichthys calabaricus. Next base: position 4,925,321 of record NC_041410.2, on the reverse strand, counting down.
TCCAGGTAGGTTGGGCGTGCAGTGGGTGTCAAAAAGAAGGGGGTCAATACAACACAATACACAGAACAGAACAAATCCTCACTACAGTATAAAAGTAAAAATTTTACAAGTACGGACCAGAATTTAATAGTAGATGATATCACATATGAGTCTATGCACTGCCCTCTTGCCACATGATTGGCTGGTTAGATAACTGTAAGGATAAGCAGGTGTACAGGTGTTCCTAATAATTTGCTCATTACGTGTATTTCAAAAACATTCTAGAAGGGCAAACAACTGCTGAACCCGGAAAGCTGCCTGAAGCAGCCAGGAAAGGACATTCCAGTCAATTCACTTAACATCTCGCGTGCAGAGGTTGATGACACCGCAACACGGCTCACGTTCCAGACAATCTAATAACGGCTGACGTTTTTAAGCATTGTGGGAATTACATCCCAAGGCAGATCTATTCAATTTGTTATCAGGTGCTGTATATGCAAAGCAGTGAAAGACAAGTGTCATTGTCTACTTGCCAAAAAAAAGGGTAATTACAGCTCATGTGACATTTTACAGAACAATCTTACTGATACTGATTGTTGCAAAAGTTGACAATAAATTAATCCATAATGCTTTACGTAGACAAGATACTCTGACCAACTCAAGTCAACTTTAGACTGGGAAGAAACCGTACACAACATTTCAAAGGTGCACAAGCTAAACAACTAACTGCCCTTCTTTGTGATTTATGTCAAATTGGGAAAGGCATTCGATTTGATATTAAAGGACACGATGTTTGCAATCCTCTGCCATTACAAAATTTCATAGAAAAATTGTTAAGGCGGGCGGCACGGTGGCGCAGTGGTAGTGCTGCTGCTGCCTCGCAGTAAGGAGACCCAGGTTCACTTCCCGGGTCCTCCCTGCGTGGAGTTTGCATGTTCTCCCCATGTCTGCGTGGGTTTCCTCCCTCAGTCCAAAGACATGCAGGTTAGGTGGATTGGCAACTCCAAATTGTCCCTAGTGTGTGCTTGGTGTGTGGGTGTGGGTGTGTGTGTGTCCTGTGGTGGGTTGGCGCCCTGCCCGGGATTGGTTCCTGCCTTGTGCCCTGTGTTGGCTGGGATTGGCTCCAACAGACCCCCATGACCCTGTAGTTAGGATATAGCGGGTTGGATAATGGATGGATGGATGGATAGAGAGAGAGGTCCCTCTCTACCTTGGTTTGCTTCCCAGGTCCTCCCTGCGTGGAGTTTGCATGTTCTCCCCGTGTCTGCGTGGGTTTCCTCCCACAGTCCAAAGATATGCAGGTTAGGTGCATTGGTGACCCTAAATTGTCCCTAGAGTGTGCTTTGTGTGTGTGTGTGTGTGTGTGTGTGTGTGTGCCCTGCGGTGGGCTGGTGCCCTGCCTGGGGTTTGTTTCCCGCCTTGCACCCTGTGCTGGCTGGGATTGGCTCCAGCAGACCCCCATGTTGTTTGCCAGCGTGTCTGCTCTGCTCATTTTTAATTTTCACTAGCTGAAATACCCGGTGTTGCCTGGGAGGAAAATAAAGTGTTTTTTTTAATTGTTTGAGAAAAATCCATCCATCCATTATCCAACCCGCTATATCCTAACTACAGGGTCACGGGGGTCTGCTGGAGCCAATCCCAGCCAACCCAGGGCGTAAGGCAGGAAACAAACCCCGGGCAGGGTGCTGCCCAGGGCGCACACCCACACACCAAGCACACACCAGGGACAATTTAGAATCGCTAATCCACCTAACCTGCATATCTTTGGACTGTGGAAGGAAACACACGCAGTCACGGAGAGAACATGCAAACTCCACGCAGGGAGGACCAGGGAAGCGGACCCGGGTCTCCTAACTGCGAGGCAGCAGCGCTACCCCACTGCGTTGAGAAAAATATAATTAAAAAAAACACAACTTTAAAAAAAAATAAATTAACAAACAATAAAGCTTCACTAATGTGCTTGTCTTGCGGTGCTGTATCTATGTTATCATCCAGTTGACACTCCGAACCGGCCAACTCGATTTAATTTCAAAAGCAACAGGGGCGCGGTGGTGTTGCTCAAACATAAAGAATGCTGGCAGTCACCTCCAGTTCGCCCTCTGGTGGTCGTTTTGAGTGTCGACTGGATGATAACATGCATACAAGACCGCAAGATCAGCCCCCCTACCCTACCCAGAAGGGGGTGGGTTAGGCTGATTTCACCCTACAGTATTTTTAGTCGACCAATGAGAAACATGTGTACCAACTGTCACGAAAATCACTCCCGCCATTCGGACGTGATGCTGGAACACACATACATTGACTTTTGTGTATATAAACCTGGGTTCGCTTCCTGGGCCCTCCCTGCGTGGAGTTTGCATGATCCTAAATTGTCCCTTGTGTGTGCTTGGTGTGTGTGTGTGTTCTGCGGTGGGCTGGCACCCTGTCTGGGGTTTGTTTCCTGCCTTGCACCCTGTGCTGGCTGGGATTGGCTCCAGCAGACCCCCATGACCCTGTGTTAGGATATAGTGGGTTGGATAATGACTGACTGAAATTGTTTAGGCTGTCAAAGTACTCTATGATGGTTTGTGCTGCACAATCCTTGCAGGATGGCAATTCTCAGATGATATTGCAGACCAACAATGCGGTGCTCCAGGGAGATGTCTAATCACTGTTATTGTTCATAATTGTTATCAGTTATGTTACAGAGAGCTTAGGATTTAAATGGATTTGTAACACTCTTGAGTCATAGCTCAATATATCCTGAAGAAAGGCTTAGTGATCCCGACTTTACAGAAGATGGTGCCCCATTCGAAAGAAAACAGATGGAAAAAAGCAATGGAAAGGCAGGCCAAGTTGGAGTGCAGATTAATGTTGATAAGACAAAGCTAATGGTGATCAATGCCTCCCAAGACTCAAAGGCAGCTCTGTTTGTCAATGCTAATGTGAATGTAACTGTGGATGACTTTAAAGTACCTCAGCGTAATGATATCTTCATCAGAATGAGGTATGGGGGCCCGCAAGGGACATGTCTGGAGCCCATTCTGGAAACTTGAACAAATCCGACAGACACTAAGACATTTCAATTCATCACAAGGTCCGCATGTTTAAAGCTTCCGGCCTTCAATACCATCCAGCCATGACTATTAAGGGATAGATATGCTGGTAGACGAGCCTACAGTGTCTGGGATAATGGACTATCTGTCCAGCAGATTGCAAGTTTGTGAGGCTCAAGGACGGTGTGAGCAACACTAGGTCACCAAAAGGAACAGGCCGGTCTTCTGATTTCCTTTACCCAGCACACCGTGGGCTACAAATGTAATGGCAGGTCATGTCACTGGCAGAAATTCTTATGCACTTATAATAGATAGATAGACACACTATTTAGTTTGAACACACACCAGAATGACTAAAAAAGAAGAAAATACAAAGAAAGAAAACACTTCTGACTTGGCAGTCCCAGTCACAGAGAGGCACTTTACAGATGTATTGCTGTTGTCGGTTTACCAGGTGCTTGTTTTTAGAGTAGACGGCCCATAGTGATGGTCAGAGGTAGGCTCATCACTCATCACTGACCATTCCAGTTGCTGTGGTAGAAGCTGTTGATGTAGTCGTGGTGTGGGGAGACTGGTCACTGGAAGGAGGTGGCAGTATGGGGTGTGTTGACAAGGAGGATGAGACAGAAGAGTTGAGTCAGGTGGGAAACTTTGTTTATTTTTGCAGAAATCAACTTCACATCAGCAAAACCAAGGAGCTGGTTATTGACTTTCACCACATCAAAGAGCCGCCACACGTATTCACTGTTCAGGAAATGGATGTAATGCATCGCTACAAGTACTTGGGGGTCCACATTAATGACAAGCTGGACTGGTCTCTTAACACTGGGTTAATACATAGAAGAGGGTAAAGCAGACTCTTTGTTTTGAGGAGACTGCATTCGTTCAATGTGGGTAGCTGCATATTTTAAATCTTCTATAACTTTCTGGTGGCCAGTGTGGTGTGCTGTGCTGGTAACATCACTACAGGCTTAGTCATGTGACACACTTTGGACCCCCTGGAGGTCACAGCATAGGAAAGAATTAAAACAAACTGAGTGCCATTATGAACAATGCTGCACATCCTCTCTCTCTGACACACTGACACTTCAGAATTATTCAGAAGAAGTGTTTGAAGAAACTTCTGGGGGCTCCTAAATACCAATGGCAATACACCTTTATAATGTGTCACTGTAACTATTCTATTCATCTTTATCTTTAGCCAAGGTCAGGTCAAGCTGGGGAGCATGCACTGGTACAGTGTGTCCCAGTACCCACCATACAAAGACACGGCTTGGGATCCTGGTTGGCAACCCCTCCCCAGGCAGATGTGTGGTCCAGTCCTACCCCTGGGAAATGACCATCTATCTGCCGCAGCCAGGTGTTATGTGGGTATCCCCTTGGCCTGCTCCAGCGAACAATAAGGATTCTGTGAGCCGGATCACTCTTGGGGAATCGCGCCACATGGCCATAGTGCCGCAAGTGACGCTCCCTCACAATGCAGGTCATGTGCCTCATTCGGGACTCCATGAGCAACACAAAGTCAAACCAACGGTACCCAAGGGTTCTCCAAAGAGACACAGTACCAAAGGAGTCCAGTCTTCGTCTCAGGTCAGTGTATAGCATCCGTGTCTCACAAACAGGGAGCACCAGGACTCTAAAGACTTGGACCTTCGTCCTTTTGCTGAGATATCGGGGAGCGCCACACACCCCTTTCCAGTGACCTCATGACCCCCCCATGCTCTCCCAATCCGTCTACTGACTTCATAAGAAGAGTCACCAGTAGGCTACCTGCTAATTGAGCGGCAAAGCTGTCAAACCGCTGAAATGCCTTTAAACCAATAAAGTGCGCTGGGAGGCAATGATGACGTTCGCTGCTTCAAACATCACGGGTCACGTGACAGCGGTGTTCTCTGACTCCCTATGCTTTAGATTGACTGACAAAGCTTCGACACTTTGGTATTATTTTCTCATCTCTAGCCACAGCAGACATTTCCAAAACTGTTGATTTTCTGTTTTTTCTAAGAACATCGTCAAGATGTTTTGGCGACCTGAGAGATCAGCCTTACCGAGACCCTCACCTTTCTTTATCTTCAGATATTGTGTGATGGGCACAGGTGAGCTGGTCATGTGGCAGCTTGTTTTGTGTCTCATTATTGTTTGACTGCTAATCAAGGAAAAAGAGACAATTAAGGGCCCTGAGTCAAGTTCATTAAAACTAAAGAAAAAGAAGTTAATTAGCAGCCCAAAAACTGGTCACTAATGAAGAAGATGGTTAGAATGAAAACCTGCAGCCAACGCGGCCCACCAGGACTGGAGTTCGACACCCCTGTAACTGTAAGGCGTCCAGTCTTTGTCTCAGGTCACTGGACAGCATCCATGTCTCACAAACAGGAAGCACCAGGACTCTAAGACTTGGACCTTCGTCCTGTTATAGAGATATCGGGAGCGTCACACACCCCTTTATGACCTCATGTCCCCCCCATGCTCTCCCAATCCGTCTACTGACTTCATAGGAAGAGTCACCAGAGACATGAATGTCACTGCCGAGGTCAATAAACCTCTCAATGACGAGGTCGACACTCTCTCTGCAGACAGACACTATCTATCTAATCAAACCCTAAAAACCCACCGATGAAGCAGCTTACGTTTCGAGATATGAAAACACGCCTTCTGTATTCACAACACATGTTTGTAACAACAAACGGGTTCTGGAAAGAATCCTTTAACCGCATATACCTGGTACTATTGTTCTCGTGCTAAGGTTACACATTCTATTTGCTTAAGTTCTCACATAAATACAGAAGTAAATGAAAATAAAGTTAATCATGCGGATTTAAAAGTTTACTGTGATTCGATCTTTCAAAAAGGAAATCACATCCCCAGGGAGTGAAAGGTTATTGCGGAAAAATTCATACGCTGAGATGGTGCGTACAGCTGGTCTTCTTTTAAAATGACTGAACCTCATAATATTGGTGTTTTTGGTTTTTTGCTCAAAAATGTCACGTATAAACTATTTTACAATGTGTGTGTAATTGCGATACTCGACAACTTTCTTGGACGTATTCAGCTTTTAAGCTTTTATTTTCCGGTAATGCCCCATTAACCTCTATTCTAAAGTATTTTTTAAAAATGTATAGAAAACACTTAACTTTAGAACACAATTTCACATCGCAAATGTGTAAATGCCAAGTTTGTGAAGAAATAACTTCGACCTGAAAAATACCAAACTTATCTATTAACACCAATCAATCATCGCTCGAATACCAAGGCCTGTTGTTGCTGACCAAGCTCATCCCTTCATGGCCACAAGTTGCCCATCTTCTAATGGCTACTTCCAGCCTGATAATGCACCGCGTCACAAAGCAAACCTGACAATGTGTTGAGTGTTCTTCAGGGGACTTCCCAGTCATTGAACCCAACAGAAGACCTTTGACATGTAGGAGAACAGGAGATGAACGTACAGCTGACAAATCTGCAGAATTTCCTAATGTGGGCCAGAATCTCAAAGGAGAGCTTCCAAGATCTTGCGGAATCCATGCCACGAAGAACCGAGGCGAGCGAAAGGAAGGCCTACCCAGTATTAGTAGAATGGTCCTGAGAGTGAACATCTTTCTGTTTCACAAGATACATGCTGGAAAGGATGTCTTCCAGTCATTGACTTGTTAACGTTTACATCTGTTTATCCTGCGCCCCACAGGACATATCCTACATACCTTTAGTCACCATCCTTTACTTTACAGTAATACCATCCTGGTTCTTTTCTTGGACATTCAACATTTAGATGAACAGCAAAGAAAACATCCATACTGACCTCTCAGCTCTTACTGATAGATCTATCACACGGCATATTATTTTTTTTTTTTAATTATCACCATTGTTAGCATTTCTTCACAGCAGGAAGCCAACTTCAGTCTGTGACATTCAACACATCTGGACGACAGACTTCACTACCAAAGAATCCCGATTTCCATATTAGAAGTACAGGAGCTTCAAAAAGCACACCATCTGCTCTTCTTCAGAGTGCTTTACCGCAGCAGCTGACTTTTCTTTTAGTGCTTCCTTTACACATTCGGATGGGTTTGGTCAGGGATAGCCAAAGGGGAAGGTCACAGGCGCTGCAGGGTTTCACTGCAGCCATTCTGAAAGTCTGGAGCTTCTCGCAGCTTCAGACGGAACATCGTTCTAATTCCTTCTGCTATATTAAAGAAGCCTTAAATACATTTTCTAGGGCAACATTTGATGCAGTGCATAGCTGGCTTGGTTTTGAGATCAATAGACTGTTCTTTCTCAGCACAGCTCTTTGAATTTATGACGTAACTTGTGATGAGTAGACGCCGGTGCAAATATTACACACATATTAACACTTTGTTGTTCAAAGTGGTGTCCACTCTCCTCAAAGCTATCACTTTATTGGAGCCTTTCAGAACATAAGAACAAAAGAAATCTGACCAATGAAAGGAGACCATTCAGTCCATCAAGCCTTGTGGAGACCATTCAGTCCATGAAGCTTAGAAAAGACCATTCAGTCCACAAAGCTCAGAGGAGACCATTCAGTCCATTGAGCTTTGTGGAGATCATTAATTCTATGAAATTTAGAGGAAACCATTGAGTCCATGAATCTTAGAGGAGAACATTCAGTCCATGAATCTTAGAGGAGACCATTCAGTCCATGAAGCTTACAGAAGATCATTCAGTCCATTAAGCTTACAGGAGACCATTCAGTCCATCAAGCTTTAAGGGGAACATTCAGTCCATCAAGCTTTAAGGAGACCATTTGGTCCATCAAGCCTTGTGGAGACCATTCAGTCCATGAAGGTTAGAGGAGACCATTCAGTCCACTGAGCTTTGTGGAGATCATTAATTCTATGAAACTTAGAGGAAACCATTCAGTCCATGAATCTTAGAAGAGAACATTCAGTCCATGAATCTTAGAAGAGACCATTCAGTCCATGAATCTAAGAGGATACCATTCAGTCCATCAAGCTTTAAGGAGAACATTCAGTCCATCAAGCCTTGTGGAGACCATTCAGTCCATGAAGCTTTTAGGAGACCATTCAGTCCATCAAGCCTTGTGGAGACCATTCAGTCTATGAAGCTTAGAGGAGACCATTCAGTCCATTGAGCTTTGTGAAGACCATTAAGTCTATCAAACGTAGAGGAGAACATTCAGTCCATGAAGTTTTAATGAGACCATTTGGTCCATCAAGCCTTTTGGAGACCATTCAGTCCATGAAGTTTACAGAAGACCATTCAGTCCATCAAGGTCATTTGCTTAGCTAATAGCTCAGTTATCAGCATATCTCATCCAGATCCTTCTTAAAGTTTGTCAGGATTTCTGCTTCAGCTCCTTCTGCTTTAAATAAATGTGCCACTAACACTGAAGGGATTATTAGATAGATAGATAGATAGATAGATACTTTATTAATCCCGATGGGAAATTAGTACATAAGAAACAAGAAGAGGTGTGTCAAATATTTCAAATAGTAAAATGCGTCCTTCAATTTAAAATGTACACGTCGAAATATTCTCAATTGTAACTGAAGCATGTTACTCGTGACCCTCTAAAAGAGGTCCACAGAGTGCTAGGGCCCTCTAAAAGAATCAAAAATCACATCATATTAGAACAAGCTGAACAAGAACAGGCCATTCAGCCCAACAAAGCTTGCCAGTCCTGTCCACTTCATTCTTCTGACATTACATCAAGTTGAGTTTTGAAGGTCCCTAAAGTCTTCCTGTCCACCACACTACTTGGCCACTTATTCCACATGTCTGTTGTTCTCTGTGTGAAGAAGAACTTGTGTGCAATGTACCCTTCACACGTTTTCATCATTCATAATCACTGACCTTGAAATACTCTAAACCGATAGCCCACATGCATCCACAGTGTAGGAGGAGAACGGGCATCACAGATGAGATGGGGAAGAAGCCATTACCTGGATGGGAGGCCAGTGTGATGATGCAGATGGATTGGCTGGTGGAACAAATAAATAACTTAATGGTGTAAATTAATGGAAGGACCAGCGATAGCCGCGAGTCGGGAGCAGTTCAGTCTCCCATATGATAGGTGGCAGTGGTTCTCACATAGGAATCCAGTTGGGACATCTGCAGGGATGCTTGGGAGTTTGAGCACAGAAGTGGAGCCCTATTGGGGTCTCTGGATATTGTTAGGGGGGGACGCCTCCCTACATTTTTGATGGTTCTTCCTGGGAGGTACGGCACGACACTGCAAGCATTCCCAAGTCCAGCCACACACAAGGAAATCAGAGTCTGGAGGCAGCGGGCAACACTCAGCAGAGGAGACAAGGAGGAAGACTTGTTTTCTTATTGTTGTTATCATGTATTGTTACGGTAGCTGATTGCTGGTGCGGATTGTGAAGAGACGCCTGATGTGAATAAACACCTTTTATTTTATTCATATAATGTGTGATGTTATACTGGGTTGTAGGTTTGGGGCTCTCTGGTGCCCCCTTGTGGTTATAGTAGGTTTGAAACTGGTCATTTTCAACCTTCTGGGAGTGGCCCAAAATGACCAAAAATATAATCACAATTGTGATCGGCAACCTCACGTGCCAGTATTGCCAAATCCCCATTCCTGAGACGTGTCGTGAAATGGAGTCACTTTGTCCCATCGTGTCCCATTAGCGGGTGAAACCCCGAGGATCAGCTGACGTGACCTGCACAACTTCCAAGTCCTTCTGATCAGGAAGCAGACACCAACTGGTTTACTCTTTATCATAAGGGTGTCACTTCCTGCACAGAATATGGTCCAAAAATAAGGAGGGACCCCCCAAAAAAATGCCCGATGTCTTATTTAATTAGACATCAAGACGAGTCAAACGATATACAGTGGTGTGAAAAACTATTTGCCCCCTTCCTGATTTCTTATTCTTTTGCATGTTTGTCACACAAAATGTTTCTGATCATCAAACACATTTAACCATTAGTCAAATATAACACAAGTAAACACAAAATGCAGTTTGTAAATGGTGGTTTTTATTATTTAGGGAGAAAAAAAAATCCAAACCTACATGGCCCTGTGTGAAAAAGTAATTGCCCCCTGAACCTAATAACTGGTTGGGCCACCCTTAGCAGCAATAACTGCAATCAAGCGTTTGCGATAACTTGCAATGAGTCTTTTACAGCGCTCTGGAGGAATTTTGGCCCACTCATCTTTGCAAAATTGTTGTAATTCAGCTTTATTTGAGGGTTTTCTAGCATGAACCGCCTTTTTAAGGTCATGCCATAGCATCTCAATTGGATTCAGGTCAGGACTTTGACTAGGCCACTCCAAAGTCTTCATTTTGTTTTTCTTCAGCCATTCAGAGGTGGATTTGCTGGTGTGTTTTGGGTCATTGTCCTGTTGCAGCACCCAAGATCGCTTCAGCTTGAGTTGACGAACAGATGGCCGGACATTCTCCTTCAGGATTTTTTGGTAGACTGTAGAATTCATGGTTCCATCTATCACAGCAAGCCTTCCAGGTCCTGAAGCAGCAAAACAACCCCAGACCATCACACTACCACCACCATATTTTACTGTTGGTATGATGTTCTTTTTCTGAAATGCTGTGTTCCTTTTACGCCAGAAGTAACGAGACATTTGCCTTCCAAAAAGTTCAACTTTTGACTCATCAGTCCACAAGGTATTTTCCCAAAAGTCTTGGCAATCATTGAGATGTTTCTTAGCAAAATTGAGACGAGCCCTAATGTTCTTTTTGCTTAACAGTGGTTTGCGTCTTGGAAATCTGCCATGCAGGCCGTTTTTGCCCAGTCTCTTTCTTATGGTGGAGTCGTGAACACTGACCTTAATTGAGGCAAGTGAGACCTGCAGTTCTTTAGACGTTGTCCTGGGGTGTTTTGTGACCTCTCGGATGAGTCGTCTCTGCCTTCTTGGGGTAATTTTGGTCGGCCGGCCACTCCTGGGAAGGTTCACCACTGTTCCATGTTTTTGCCATTTGTGGATAATGGCTCTCACTGTGGTTCGCTGGAGTCCCAAAGCTTTAGAAATGGCTTTATAACCTTTACCAGACTGATAGATCTCAATTACTTCTGTTCTCATTTGTTCCTGAATTTCTTTGGATCTTGGCATGATGTCTAGCTTTTGAGGTGCTTTTGGTCTACTTCTCTGTGTCAGGCAGCTCCTATTTAAGTGATTTCTTGATTGAAACAGGTGTGGCAGTAATCAGGCCTGGGGGTGGCTATGGAAATTGAACTCAGGTGTGATACACCACAGTTAGGTTATTTTTTAACAAGGGGGCAATTACTTTTTCACACAGGGCCATGTAGGTTTGGATTTTTTTTCTCCCTAAATAATAAACACCATCATTTAAAAACTGCATTTTGTGTTTACTTGTGTTATATTTGACTAATGGTTAAATGTGTTTGATGATCAGAAACATTTTGTGTGACAAACATGCAAAAGAATAAGCAATCAGGAAGGGGGCAAATAGTTTTTCACACCACTGTATCACATACATGGGGATATACACATACACCGGATAAAACAAGCTTAAGTAATTTCAAAGCGTTCAGACGAAATTCTTACGGACGCGATGAAGAAGATGAGTAGTTTTAGATTATAGCAGATTGATTGATTGACTATCAAGAGGGGCATCAGCAAGCTCTTTGGATTTTTTGGGTGCCGTTTTACAATTGACATTTCTTTGAGGATCTTAAACGCAACAATATTGTCAGTCAGTCATCATCCAACCCGCTATATCCTAACACAGGGTCACGGGGGTCTGCTGGAGCCAATCCCAGCCAGCACAGGGTGCAAGGCAGGAAACAAACCCCGGGCAGGGCACCAGTCCACCGCAGGGCATGTTCTCCTCGTGTCTGCGTGGGTTTCCTCCGGGTACTCCAGTTTCCTCCCACAGTCCAAAGTCATGCAGGTTAGGTGCATTGGCGGTCCTAAATTGTCCGTCATGTGTGCTTGGTGTGTGTGTGTGTCCTGCGGTGGGCTGGCGCCCTGCCCGGGGTTTGTTTCCTGCCTTGCGCCCTGTGCTGGCTGGGATTGGCTCCAGCAGACCCCCGTGACCCTGTGTTAGGATATAGCGGACTGGATAATGGATGGACGGATATATAGATTAATAAGATAATACAACGAAGGGGAAAAACCGCACAGAGAGAGTTAAGCATTTAAATCGATAGCAAAAGCAGAAATATTTCTAAATGTCTTATAAATGTAAAAATCGTGCTGCTGTGATTTTCTGAATGTAGAATAAAAGAAAAATAAAACCAGCTAATTAAATGGGATCAGTGCTATCGGGTGTTGTCACTGATTAGGAATTTGGTTGGAACAAAAACCAAACCCAGGACCGAGTTTGGGAAGCAGATTTAGAGTCAGTTATAAATTCGGCTATCAGTCTCTTCAACGCCGTGCCAGCCATTATTGAGATCCTATTTTAGAATGCCCACAAAACAGTACGATTGCACACACGAGACCATACCGGGTGCCGTTTTAATTTGGCGAGCTGTGACAGATTTCGAATGTGGTCAGAGACGCCCGTCTTCATGTCTCGGGCTGACGATTCGGCCGAATGTCATTTGCACGTTAGCTGTGGAGTCTTGATTTACTTGCGCTGCTCTTTTTGGTGTTTCCGGAGTGTGGTTTTCCTGTGCTAGTTACTGTCTTCTTGATGCTTTAATTAAATTCTGCCCGTCATAATTCTTTTGCTTCAAAGTTAACGCGCATCCACCGTACAGATGCTTTCTTTTCAGTGACATTGTGCTTTTTATTTTTGTTAACAGATTTTGAAAGGAGGTTTTAGTGTGAATCTAAAAAAAAAAAACTGAAGTTCTGTAAATAAACTAAATAAATAATAAAACAAAACAGCAGATTAAAAAAAAACGCAGTCATGCTGCACAACTTGCAGGCTTTTGTCAGCACATTAAAGGAAATGAGCCGCGCACGTTACACCACGTGACCTCGTGACGCGCACTCGCTGGAGCGTCATCTGCAGTTGTCACGGCAACCGAAAGTTACATCGGTGGCAAATAAAACCGCCCAACTCTTAGGGGCTTTGGATGAAACTCTCTTGAACGGAAATGAGGTAGAAGGTGCCTAACATGTCGCCAGAAGGCTCAGAAATACAGACAGCAGCACTTATTAAAACAATAAGAGTGACAACTAGCCGTCAGTTTATTCTTCGTGACGTTCACAGGAAGACGAAGCTCATCCTTCAGGATTAGCATTATGGCGGACGGGAGCAGCTGAAAGAAGAAGAAGGAGAAGGTGGCTCACTGGTCTCTTGAAGGTTGCTGGTTCAAATTTTGTTATTGCCAGAAGGGACTTGTTATAAAAGGTGTTACTCACCCTCTTCCCCTTTTCTGCATCTCTTCTTGGTATTCAAATGTGGCACTTGGTGCCACTGCCCACCACCTGCCTGCCTAAGATAAAGTCAGCTCTGATGGAGGATCGCAGGAATCATTGGGTAGAGGGGGTCCTGTCATCGGAGTGGCACCGATAAGGAATCGGATATCACAAATGTGATCATATTCGAGATCGGCAACCTCAAAAAAGCGTAAAAACGGCACTCTGTGTGGCATGAATTAACGAAATCCATTGTTTCAAAATTTTGTGATAAGGAGTAACTTTGACCCAACGCACCCCATTACAGGGTGAACCACTGGGGTCGGTCGATGTGGACTAGTGACGGATTGGGGGGTATCATGCATGGCATACCCAGAACAGATGTAATAAGTTCCTGTCCACAAAAGGCTTTTTATTAAGTCAAAGTGAACTTTATTGGCATCTCAACCACATACAAGTATACAGATAGGCGAAATCGTGAAGCTCACACTACCCTCAAATGCAGAGTCCGTAACACACCAGAAGATACTGATGGCTCTAAACGCTACACAAGCACTTGACCCTTCTCCTTCCTCCTCCTCCTCCTCCTTTTACTCTGTGCCAAGAAAGTGTCGTTCTCCCACGTGCCCAACTGGCGGAATACGAGAAGCTCCAGACCCGGCAATATGCTCAGCCAATGGGGGGATAAACAAAATCTAAACTAGCGCTTCATGAGGTAGACGTACATAAGAAACCAGAAGAGGTGTGTCAGATATCTGAAATATTCAAATGTATGCTTCAGTTTCAAATTTTCAAGCCTAAATATTCTCGATTACAGTTGAAATGTGTTATTTATGACCCTCTGATTGAGGTCCATAGAGTGCTGGAGCCCTCCTAAAACAATCCCATCACATTAGAGCATTAGAACAATAGGGACGAGGACAGCAAAGCTCGCCAGTCCTGCCCGCTTCATCCAAGTCGAGTTTCGAGGGTCCCTAAAGTCCTCCAGTCCACCACACTACTTGGTCACTTATGTGTCTGTCATTCTCTGTGTGAAGAAGAACTTCCTAAACGTTTGTGTGAAATTTACCCTTCCCATCCATCCATCCATTTTCCAACCCGCTGAATCCGAACACAGGGTCACGGGGGTCTGCTGGAGCCAATCCCAGCCAACACAGGGCACAAGGCAGGAAACAATCCTGGGCAGGGTGCCAACCCACCGCAGGACACACACACACACACCCACACACCAAGCACACACTAGGGCCAATTTTAGAATCGCCAATCCACCTAACCTGCGTGTCTTTGGACTGTGGGAGGAAACCCACACAGACACGGGGAGAACATGCAAACTCCACGCAGGGAGGAACCGGGAAGCGAACCCAGGTCCCCAGATCACCCTTCCCAAGTTTTCATTATTCAAAATTGCTAACCTTGAAATAGTCTAAAGCGGTCATTTTCAACCTGGTGGGTTTGGCTCTTTCAGGGCTAGGACCACCGATAAAAACAAAATGAACCTCGAAATGGCAGAAAATGGCACTCCACGTCCCTCTATCACTCATTTTTGAGAAATGGAGTAACTCTGACCCGTTGTATCCCATTAGTGAACATGGCCTGCACATCTTCAAGCCCTTCTGATCATTTATGCTGAAGATGCCTATTGGTTAACTCCTAATCATCCATTAATCATCCAACCCGCTATATCCTAACTAAAGGGTCACGGGGGTCTGCTGGAGCCAATCCCAGCCAACACAGGGCGCAAGGCAGGAAACAAACCCCGGGCAGGGTGCCAGCCCACCACAGGGCACACACACCAAGCACACACTAGGGACAATTTAGGATCGCCAATACACCTAACCTGCATGTCTTCGGACTGTGGGAGGAAACCCACGCAGACACGGAGAGAACATGCAAACTCCACGCAGGGAGGACCCGACAAGCGAACCCAAGTCTCCTAACTGCGAGGCAGCAGTGCTACCCACTGCGCCACCGTGCCACCCAACTCTTAATCATCCATCCATCCATTTTCCAACCCGCTGAATCCGAACACTGGGTCACGGGGGTCTGCTGGAGCCAATCCCAGCCAACACAGGGCACAAGGCAGGAACCAATCCCGGGCAGGGTGCCAACCCACCGCAGGACACAGACAAACACACCAAGCACACACTAAGGCCAATTTAGAATCGTCAATCCACCTAACCTGCATGTCTTCGGACTGTGGGAGACACAGGGAGAACATGCAAACTCCATGCAGGGAGGACCCGACAAGCAAACCCAAGTCTCCTAACTGCGAGGCAGCAGCGCTACCCACTGCGCCACCGTGCCACCCAACTCTTAATCAGAAGGATGAAATTTCCTGTGCAAAATACGGCCTAAAACTGAGGATTTTTAAGAGTCCAGAGCAGCGGTCTCCAAACCTTTTTTCCCCTGAGAGCTCCTTTTACGAGATGAAAATGGCCGAGAGCTCCTCATGTTTTCTAACGTTTATTCTCATCGCTTATTTCAACCCAAACAAACTGAATACGCTCCTTTTGCCTGAACATTTACAAGATGCTGGTGTCTCACATTTCGCATTAAAACATCACAAAAAATATTGAGTTCCCCTGCAAGTGCATTTTGTACGTCTCTATGCATTTTCTAGCGTATCTCACACTATTGAAGTAAAACATGAATGCTGTCAGAACAAAACAATGCAATTTCAAATCCACAGATCTGACTTATTAATTTGTCACTTTGTCACATGTCACTGTGTCACTTTATTCACATGTCCTGTTACAGGTGTGATGTGTTTTTGAGTTCGTCAGATGACTGGCACTGAGGTTCACTCTTATGGAGTCATTTCAATGTCCGTCTGTCCGTCGTGTTCTGAACTTTGACTTCATGACATTCATGTCAGACTCACAGAGGTATGGAGACCCAAACAAAGACGACGTTTTCAGAGCTGCTTGGTGACGATTCTTCTAGTTATCTGGCTCTACTAAGCTCCAGGAATGCTGTTGAGACTTTAACTGCACATTTATTTTGAAGGTTTACTAATACAGAATATCGAAAATCCAATGTCTGTCTGTCTGGGCTGGCACCCTGCCCGGGGTTTTTTTCCTGCCTTGTGCCCTGTGTTGGCTGGGATTGGCTCCAGCAGACCCCCGTGAGCCTGTAGCGGGTTGCATAATGGATGGATGTCTCTCTGTATGCCTGTCCGCTTTTCATGAGAGAACTACTTCTATAATTTGCTTGAAGATTCTGGTTGATTTTGCGACTTCCCTCATCACGCTATGTATCAGAGTTCGCTTGCCGTACCGATTTATTTGCGTGAATCCGAGAAAGACGCAGAAGGGAGGGGGGGGGGGGAGGCGGGACCTCAGGAGTAGGGAGCTGGGCGGGGTCCTCCTCACTCATATGCCAGTCGCTCTACCTTGCACCGCGTGTTGGAGCGCACCTCGCCTCCGCTTAGCTAGCGATGCCTGTTTGTTCAGCAGACATTATCACCGACAGATTGTTAAGGAGTAACGTTTGCCGTTTTTGAGATCAGAGCTCCGTGTGTTTTAGCTGCTGATTGGCAGAGATATCACGGCCATGTGCTCTTCTCCCGACAGCGGGGGACGCTCTCCCGTCAGAGCTGAACACGATCAGATACAGTGGTGACGTTTGACGTTGGAGCGTACCTACCTTTTGTTTGGCCAGAATTACATTTTTTTTAATTGATTTTTAAATTTTGTCCTGTTTCACTACTACGTGGGCGGAGCTGCGGGTTGACAGCTAGTGTAGTGACAGCACAGTACTGTGCAAAAGTGTTAGGCAGGTGTGAAAAAATGCTGTAGATAAAGAATGCTTTCAAAAATGGACGTGTTAATCATTTATTTTCATCAATCAACAAAATGCAGTGAATGAACAAAAGAGAAATCGAAATCAAATCAATATTTGGTGTGCCTTCAAAACAGCATCAATTCTTCTAGGTACACCTGCACACAGTTTTTGAAGGAACTCGGCTGGTAGGTTGTTCCAAACATCTTGGATCTTCTGTGGATGTCGGCTTCCTCACATCCTTCTGTCTCTTCATGTAATCCCAGACACACTTGATGATTTTGAGATCAGGGCTCTGTAGTGGCCATACCATCACTTCCAGGACTTCTTGTTCTTCTTTATGCTGAAGATAGTTCTTAATGACTTTGGCTGTATGTTTGGGGTCGTCGTCCTGCTGCAGAATAAATTTGGGGCCAATCCTACACCTCCCTGATGGTATTGCATGATAGATAAGTATCTGCCTGTATTTCTCAGCATTGAGAACACCATTAATCCTGACCAAATCTCCAACTCCATTTGCAGAAATGCAGCCCCAAACGTTCAAGGAACCTCCACCATACTTCACTGTTGCCTGCAGACACTCATTATTGTACCGCTCTCCAGCCCTTCGACGAACAAACTGCCTTCTGCTACAGACAAATATTTCACATTTTGACTCATCAGTCCAGAGCACCTGCTGCCATTTTTCTGCACCCCAGTTCCTATGTTTGCGTGCATACTTGAGTCACTTGGCCTTGTTTCCACGTCGGCGGTATGGTTTTTTGGGTGCAGCTCTTCCATGAAGACCACTTCTGGCCAGACGTCTCCGGACAGTAGATGGGTGTACCTGGTCCCACTGGTTTCTGCCAGTTCTGAGCTGATGGCACTGCTGGACATCCGATTTTGAAGGGTAATAAGCTTGATGTGTCTTTCATCTGCTGCACTAAGTTTCCTTGGCCGACCACTGCGTCTACGTTCCTCAACGTTGCCCGTTTCTTTGTGCTTCTTCAAAAGAGCTTGAACAGCACATCTTGAAACCCCAGTCTGCTTTGACATCTTTGTCTGGGAGAGACCTTGCTGATGCAGTAGAACTACCTTGTGTCTTGTTGCTGTGCTCAATCTCGCCATGACATGAAACTGTCTTCACAACCTCACCTTGGTAGCAGAGTTTGGCTGTTCCTCACCCAGTTTGAAGCTGTTTCTGTTTCAGTTAATGACTGTGTTTCAACCTACGTGTGACATTGATGATCATTAGCACCTGTTTGGTAGAACTGGCTGATCAGACACCTGACTAGAATCCTACAAAATCCCTGACTTTGTGCAAGTGGACCTCTAAGAACTGATGCTGGTTTGAAGGCAAAAGGTAGGAACACCAAATATTGATTTGATTTCGATTTCTCTTTTGTTCGCTCACTTTGCATTTCGTAAATTGATAACAATAAACAATCATTATTTATATTTCTGAAAGCATTCTTTGTTTACAGCATTTTGTCACACCTGCCTAAACCTTTTGCACAGTACTGTATATATAGATATATATAGATATGTTGTCACACTCGTGCACATGGGAGGCCGCTAAAGGGCCTGAGTGAGGGCAGATCCGACTCAGTCCATGATGTGGCAGAGGGCACTGACTCTTTTTCTCCCTTTCCTGCAGACCATTCACGAGAGAGTCCACCTGACCCTCTTGACGTCACTTCCATGTCCGAGCCTATGGAAGGAGACCTTGCCGGCTCCGGCCCCTGTGATGTCACGTCCGGGCTCGAGCCTATGGCTGAAGACCCTCATGAGCCCCGCCCCTTTGACCTCACTTCCTGTCTTCCCCTTTGTTGCACACAGCAGTGCTATCATTTAAACCTCAATTTGCAGCCAGGAAACCAAATATACGGGTGGCCGCCCCACACCTTGCTATAACTCTTTGTGGAGTTTCTGACAATATATAGTGGGAGAAAGCTGGGGCCCATGCCCGGCCGGGATGCCCCTTCAGTATATGTTCCAGGGGAGCAAGCATGGGAGACTGACATGACAAATGCGTCCCTTTCAAATGAAATCTCTAACCCAAGAAAGTGTGCAGTAAGCGAAGGGGTCCGGATGCTTTCTGTATCCCCCCCCCTGTTTGTATAACTGTAATCACAAGTCGCATTTTTATCACTCCATTTTAGGGAAGCCCCGGCGGGACGGATAAAGTTTCGTTTCGCTTTTTTGTGTACACAACTTTTATGATTTGATGGCTCGTGCAGGGCAGCTGAGAGCCTCCCGGTTGGATTTTTAAGGAACCAAGCGGTGGTCTCACTTCCTCAAACAAGAAAAAAAATTTTAAAAAAATGGCCGATTCCTCACTGACGCTTTGTTCATTTGTAATGACTAAACTTCATGAATGTATAATTTAAAATGTTTTATGCTCTGTAGTCACACACGCTACAGATAAATCCTTCTTGTTTAAAAAGTGACAGCGTGCTTTTTATTCCTAATCTTTTAGATTTCCTCCTGCTGGAGATCAGATGAAGCCGAAGAGAGCCGAGAGCCTACGCAGTGCACTTGTTGCTCTGGAAGTCACAGGCTCGACATTTTGGTCCTGCCGGTTGCTTCACTTTGCAACCCATGAGACGTCACCTGCCTGAGCTCACACGGTGGCACCCTGTGACGCCCCTCAACCGTGAAAGGCGCTATATAACACAAAGCATAGTCTGGAAATGACCTCTCCTCAATTTTCTAACATTTCCTAACCTGTTTAGCAGTTGGAACCTTCAAGGCAGTATGAAAGAAACATTGCAGGGGATGCCCTTTCACCACCCGGGCACACTCACTCACTCACTCACACCCTGCCAAACACTCATGTCTTAGTGATAAGAGAAGAAAACGGGCAGCCATAGTGCCGGAACTTCAGAAGAAGAAACAGTGCCAACCTTAGACCACTGTGCCACCTGCATCACCTCCCTTCATCTCTTTATTGCCAACACAAGGATTAACCATCCATCTTTCCCGTCTCCGACCTGCTTATGAAGTCCACAGTCACAAGACTGTTGCCACCTGTCCTGCTAGCACCGAGCAAAAGATGGGAACCAACTCTGGAAAGGGCAATCCATCCATCTCCGTTATTATAAGTCGCCGAAAGTGACGCAGGACATCTGAGAGGTACAATCTGTTACACCGCTTTTGTTCCCCCAATTGGAGCAGATGCAGTGACTTGCTTATGGTCACAAAGTGGTGTCAGCAGTGGGATCTGAACCCACCAACTCAGGGTTTGAAGACCGTAGTCTTCACCAGCACACCCACAATCAAACTTCATCTCCCATAATTCAATTGTGGCTGCAATATGAATGAGTGTTGACAGGCATTATAGATAAAGAGCACATTATATAGTGCCTTTCATATCTGACTATTGTTTAATACTCTTCAGATCTCTCTGTTATAGAGTACACTTCATATCTTTATATCTTTATTTTGCATTTAACCCCTTATAGACGATTGTCGCGAAACCGCTTCAAACCACTTCCGGCCTGAATGCAGCTGAGGTGGTGTATGTATCCTGCCCATACCAGTTGATGAATATTCAATACGTACCAAGGATTGTATTAGAAGCACTGGTCACACCATCTAGCAGTCGTGGTGGAAACTACATCCGCCTGATGGAAGCGAAGTGTTGGCGTGGCCACGCACATGGATTTTGGCTAATTTCAAGAACTTGTCCAAATTTGAGATAAGATAAAAATACATACCAGCTTGTGTGCTATATTCAAACTAGCAATCTCCACTTAATTTCAACAAAGTGTAATATCAGACCACAGTATCTTTGAGATCAGTCATGTAACGCCCCAACATCACGAAATGCCCTCAATGTCAGTCACGTAACACCCATCACATTAGACTATGATTAGCATTAGGGCCCCGTTACACTGTGGTTAAGATTAGGGCTGTAGGACGGTTATCTGAGTCAAAGGGCATTTTGGGACTGACGTTGTGGGCATCACGTGATCTGTGTCATAGGTATTGCAGGCTGCAGCTGGACCCTTCTCCTTCATTTAGCATCTGCTTGACAGCAAAAACACATTTTTTTTATATAATTGTAAAATAATTTAGGCAACAAGGGGTTAAAGTCTTTTATATCTATTTTATCTTTTACATATAGCGCCTTTCCTATACATCTTATATTTCTTACATCTTATATTTCTATTTTATCTTTTGCATATAGCGCCTTTCCTATACATCTCCTTATATTTCTATTTTATCTTTTGCATATAGCGCCTTTCAGGTACAACTCCTTTTATTTCTATTTTATCTTTTGCATATAGCGCCTTTCCTATACATCTTATATTTCTTACATCTTATATTTCTATTTTATCTTTTGCATATAGTACCTTTCCTATACATTTCCTTTTATTTCTATTTTTCCTTTTGGCTATAGCACCTTTCCTATACATCTCCTTATATTTCTATTTTACCTTTTGCATATAGCGCCTTTCAGTACAACTCCTTTTATTTCTATTTTATCTTTTGCATATAGCGCCTTTCCTATACATCTTATATTTCTTACATCTTATATTTCTATTTTATCTTTTGCATATAGTGCTTTTCCTATACATTTCTTTTTATTTCTATTTTTCCTTTTGGCTATAGCGCCTTTCCTATACATCTTATATTTCTATTTTATCTTTTGCATATAGTGCCTTTCCTATACATTTCCTTTTATTTCTATTTTATCTTTTGCATATAGTGCCTTTCAGGTACAACTCCTTTTATTTCTATTTTATCTTTTGCATATTGCGCCTTTCACATACATCTCCTTTTAAATCTATTTTTCCATTTGCCTATATTTCATCCATCCATCCATTATCCAACCCGCTGAATCCGAACACAGGGTCACGGGGGTCTGCTGGAGCCAATCCCAGCCAACACAAGGCACAAGGCAGGAACCAATCCCGGGCAGGGTGCCAACCCACCGCAGGACACACACAAACACACCCACACACCAAGCACACACTAAGGCCAATTTAGAAACGCCAATCCACCTAACCTGCATGTCTTTGGACTGTGGGAGGAAACCCACGCAGACACGGGGAGAACATGCAAATTCCACGCAGGGTGGACCCGGGAAGCGAACCCGGGTCTCCTAACTGCGAGGCAGCAGCGCTACCACTGTGCCACCATGCCGCCCTATGCCTATATTTCATGTCCACCTCATTTACCTTTTATGTCTATTTATTTGTCTACCTTTTAAATCTATTTTTCTTCTGCATACTATGATGTTTGAAGTGCCTTTCTCTCTGTCTTATACATTCAGTGCCGTTTATGTTGAGCTCCCTTAAATAACTAATATTTTACGGTGCTGTTCCATCTACCATATAGCGCCTTTCACGTCTCGTCCCATCACTCTCTGCTCTTCCTGTCTGTCTCACACATAAGGAATTCGCCACCTGCGGCCCACTGACAGGCTGCACTCACCTACCACAAACACGCAGAGCGGGCTGACCAATTGGCAGAAACAGACGACACCTCCACAGTCAATGACACTAAATCAGCGAGATGCATTTGCATGACATGAGTGATGTTGCCGGCCTTAGGAAGGAAGAACAATTTGCATTTGAAATACGCCAGGAAAATGAAGCCAAATGCTTACCTGTCTCCTTTCTTTGCATGTCCATTGTACGGGGTGGTGTGACCAGACAGCTCTTTTCACTTCCTTGTGGCTCTTTTGAAGTGACAAAAAAAAAAAAAAAAGTGCCCGCCTTTGTCTTTTGCTGTAGCAGTCGATTAGCTCCTCCTTGACAAATAGGAAGTGTTTCACAAAGTAACCACAGCGGGCACGAAGAAAACAAAGCCTTGTCTTATTAAGGTAAATGTTTGAGGCCACGTGTGCTTATCCTGCCATTGTGTGTGTGTGATGTGACCTCAGGTTCTGAGCTGAGGGTCTGACCATGAAGGTGGACAAGTAGGCAGTGGGGTCTGATCTACTGGACTGTAAACTCTAAGGCTGGTGGCCCACCTCTGATTGACCGTGTGACCGATCACCATGGCTTTGGGATGAGGGATGAAACCAGAGCTCCTGGAGAAGAACCCACACATGCACTGGGAGAACATAAAGAACGTGACTGGGCAGACAACAGAGCACTGACCACCCTGCTGTGGTGCTGCCACTTATTGTAATGTAATATCTATCGATTATATGGCCCCTTTAATATCTCTCCTTGTATATGTATAATATAGTGCCTTGCAAGTCTATCTATTTATCTATTATATAGCGCCTTTCAAATCTATCTATCTGTCTTAAAGTGCCTTTCACATCTAGCCATCTATCTGTGTATCATTGCTTTCTACATACAGATTTATCCATTTATGTATATTTATGATATACTACCTTTCAAGTCTGTCTGTGATATAGTGCCTTTCACATCTGTTCATCTATGTGTGTATCAATCTATGAATTATATACCTTTTATGTGTTTATGTATATGTAGTGCCTTTCAAATTTGTCCATTATATAATGCCTTTAAAATCTCTCTATTATATACAGTGGTGTGAAAAACTATTTGCCCCCTTCCTGATTTCTTATTCTTTTGCATGTTTGTCACACAAAATGTTTCTGATCATCAAACACATTTAACCATTAGTCAAATATAACACAAGTAAACACAAAATGCAGTTTTTAAATGATGGTGTTTATTATTTAGGGAGAAAAAAAAATCCAAACCTACATGGCCCTGTGTGAAAAAGTAATTGCCCCCTGAACCTAATAACTGGTTGGGCCACCCTTAGCAGCAATAACTGCAATCAAGCGTTTGCGATAACTTGCAATGAGTCTTTTACAGCGCTCTGGAGGAATTTTGGCCCACTCATCTTTGCAAAATTGTTGTAATTCAGCTTTATTTGAGGGTTTTCTAGCATGAACCGCCTTTTTAAGGTCATGCCATAGCATCTCAATTGGATTCAGGTCAGGACTTTGACTAGGCCACTCCAAAGTCTTCATTTTGTTTTTCTTCAGCCATTCAGAGGTGGATTTGCTGGTGTGTTTTGGGTCATTGTCCTGTTGCAGCACCCAAGATCGCTTCAGCTTGAGTTGACGAACAGATGGCCGGACATTCTCCTTCAGGATTTTTTGGTAGACAGTAGAATTCATGGTTCCATCTATCACAGCAAGCCTTCCAGGTTCTGAAGCAGCAAAACAACCCCAGACCATCACACTACCACCACCATATTTTACTGTTGGTATGATGTTCTTTTTCTGAAATGCTGTGTTCCTTTTACGCCAGATGTAACGGGACATTTGCCTTCCAAAAAGTTCAACTTTTGACTCATCAGTCCACAAGGTATTTTCCCAAAAGTCTTGGCAATCATTGAGATGTTTCTTAGCAAAATTGAGACGAGCCCTAATGTTCTTTTTGCTTAACAGTGGTTTGCGTCTTGGAAATCTGCCATGCAGGCCGTTTTTGCCCAGTCTCTTTCTTATGGTGGAGTCGTGAACACTGACCTTAATTGAGGCAAGTGAGGCCTGCAGTTCTTTAGACATTGTCCTGGGGTCTTTTGTGACCTCTCGGAGGAGTCGTCTCTGCGCTCTTGGGGTAATTTTGGTCGGCCGGCCACTCCTGGGAAGGTTCACCACTGTTCCATGTTTTTGCCATTTGTGGATAATGGCTCTCACTGTGGTTTGCTGGAGTCCCAAAGCTTTAGAAATGGCTTTATAACCTTTACCAGACTGATAGATCTCAATTACTTCTGTTCTCATTTGTTCCTGAATTTCTTTGGATCTTGGCATGATGTCTAGCTTTTGAGGTGCTTTTGGTCTACTTCTCTGTGTCAGGCAGCTCCTATTTAAGTGATTTCTTGATTGAAACAGGTGTGGCAGTAATCAGGCCTGGGGGTGGCTACGGAAATTGAACTCAGGTGTGATACACCACAGTTAGGTTATTTTTTAACAAGGGGGCAATTACTTTTTCACACAGGGCCATGTAGGTTTGGATTTTTTTTCTCCCTAAATAATAAAAACCATCATTTAAAAACTGCATTTTGTGTTTACTTGTGTTATATTTGACTAATGGTTAAATGTGTTTGATGATCAGAAACATTTTGTGTGACAAACATGCAAAAGAATAAGAAATCAGGAAGGGGGCAAATAGTTTTTCACACCACTGTAGTGTCTTTCACATCTATCCATCCATCAATCTACAGTACGTATCATATAGTACCTTTCACATCTGTCTATGTATATGTATAATACAGTGGCTTTCCAATTTAGCTATCTTTGTATTATATAATGCTTTTCAAACTCTCTATTATATAGTGCCTTTAACATCCACCCATCCATTGGTATCTATCAATCTATGTATTATATAGTACCTTTTATATCTGTCTATGTATATGTATAATATAGTGCCTTTCATATCTATATCTGTGTTTCAATGCATAGTGCTCTTTATATCTGTCTATGTATATGATATAGTGCCCTTCACTTTTAGCTATATTTCTGTAATATAATACTTTTCAAATCACTCTATTATATAGTGCCTTTAACATCTTGTCGATCAATCTATGCATTATATAGTACCTTTTATATCTAAGTATATGTATGATTTCGTGCCTTTCATTTCTATTATGTAGTGCTTTTCACATCTATCTGTCTTCAGAGAGCATTCAAACTCCTTCAATTTTAACTTATTCTGCGATCACCACCATTAACAAAATGTGAAAAAGTGAAGGGGCCTGTATACTTTCTAAAGGCACTGTATGTATTGTACAGGAACTTTCAAGTCTATCAATGTGTATCTTATAGTTCCTTTCATACTCCTCTCTATCTGTCAATCAATCTATGCATTATTTAGTACCTTTCATCTATGTATATGTTTAAAATAGTGCCTTTCAAATCCATTATATTATACGTTTCAGATCTGTTGATGATATAATACACTTTACGTCAACCTGTTTATTATATAGTGCATTTCACATCTATTCACATACCTGTCCGGCAATCTAGGCGTTAATAGAGTTCACAATTTAAACTGTTATTAGAGGGCGGGCTCTAGCGAGTACTGCTTTTTTTTTGACTGGGAAATCGTCGGTAGAACCTTCGGCCATCAGGTGCCACATTTTATATGCAGACCCCTGAGCTGACGATGAACTCCAGGCCTCTTCCATTAAAGCAGCCGCCGCTTTGCTCAATAATTCCGGCCAACCTTTTCTTGCCTTCTGCGTCCGGTACGGCTGCGAAGCGACACCATTTTGAGCATGCGCTTTGCTTGCCTTAGGAGCGCTGCAGCTCATAGGTCAGCATTATCGAAGATTCACCAATCAAAAACAGGACACTTTCTAGAACCCGCCCTCTCAACTCTGACGAGTGAAAAGTGAAGTGACAGTTTCAGTTCGTTTCTTATCTTCAGTGTCACCACCCTTATGTTTTCCCACCTAGATCTATGTTTTATTGCCACGCTTTACATTAACTTCACCTGTTTGTTGTCTGGTACAAATCTTGTAATCGATATTTAACCCACTTCCTATTGTCCAAATGACCTGAAATTTTGCACTCACTTTTACTCACTTCCGATGACAATACACGAATCAATAATCAGTTTCACTAATTGATCAATTAATCCATGTTAATTAAGAAATGACATTTTCATATGAAGAATAGATCAAGATTTCACCAATAGATGGCGCTAGTAACGGCTAAACCCAACACTAAAAAATTGAAACTAATGCATATATATACATATATATATCCATCCATTTTCCAACCTGCTGAATCCGAACACAGGGTCACGGGGGTCTGCTGGAGCCAATCCAAGCCAACACAGGGCACAAGGCAGGAACCAATCCCGGGCAGGGTGCCAACCCACCGCAGGACACACACAAACCACACACTAGGGCCAATTTAGGATCGCCAATCCACCTAAACTGCATGTCTTTGGACTATGGGAGGAAACCGGAGCGCCCGGAGGAAACCCACGTAGACACGGGGAGAACATGCAAACTCCACGCAGGGAGGACCCGGGAAGCGAACCCAGGTCCCCAGATCTCCGAACTGCGAGGCAGCAGTGCTACCCACTGCGCCACCATGCCGCCATATAAATATATATATATATATATATATAGTATGTATATAAACTTTTTAAAAACCAAGCTCATATTAAGTGAAAAAGTGTACTAAAAAGTAAACAACAACAACAACAACATCTATTTATATAGCACATTTTCATACAAAAAGTAGCTCAAAGTGCTTTACATAATGGAGAGAAGAAAAATAAAAGACAAAATAAGAAATTAAAATAAGACAACATTAATTAACATAGAAAGGAGTAAGGTCCGATGGCCAGGGTGGACAGAAAAAACAAAAAAAAACTCCAGAAGGCTGGAGAAAAAAATAAAATCTGTAGGGGGTCCAGGCCACGAGACCACCCAGTCCCCTTTGGGCATTCTACCTCACATAAATGAAATAGTCCTCTTGGTAGTTCGGGTTTTTCACGGAGTCACTTGATGCTGATGGTCATACAGATTTCTGGCTTTTAATCCATCATTGTTGGAACATCATGGTGCTTTGGGTAGATGGTGAACAGGACACCGGAAAAGGAAACAGAAGAGAGAGTAGGGGTTAGTACAGATTTTGAATGAATAGTTATTATAATGAATTGGATATACAGAGTGTCAGGATTAAATTACAGTGAAGTTATGAGAAGGCCATGTTAAAGTAATGTGTTTTCAGTAGTTTTTTAAAGTGCTCCACTGTATTAGCCTGGCGAATTCCTACTGGCAGGCTATTCCAGATTTTAGGTGCATAACAGCAGAAGGTCGCCCGCCTCACCATTTCTTTTAAGTTTTGCTCTTGGAATTCTAAGGAGACACTCAGTTGAGGATCTGAGGTTGCGATTTGGAATATAAGGTGTCAGACATTCCGATATATAAGACGGGGCGAGATTATTTAAAGCTTTATAAACCATAAGCAGAATTTTAAAGTCAATTCTGAATGACACAGGTAACCAGTGTAGTGACATCAAAACTGGAGAAATGTGCTCGGATTTTCTTTTCCTGGTAAGGATTCTAGCAGCTGCATTCTGCACTAGTTGTAAACGATTGATGTCTTTTTTGGGTAGTCCTGAGAGGAGTGCGTTACAGTAATCTAGTCGACTGAAAACAAACATCACGTATGAGAGACTTTTATTTTTTACTTTTTAGTACACTTTTTAACTTAATATAAGCTTGGTTTTTAAAAAGTATTTTTTAATATATTGTGACGTCCCGTCGAATAACACACTCAGGAGCCGCTTGTCCGGGGAAGTCTTCCGGGAATGCCGACTGGCTTTTTATTCAATCAGCCGCGATATAAACGGTGCCCTACAGCCGCCCGTTGTCTGGGTCACGGGGACACCTCCAAAATAACAAAGACTAATCACCTTCGTCCTATCTACCTCTCTTACTCTCCAAACAGTTACTTCCCTTCCTTACACCTTATACTGTTCTCCCGCCTCCAACTCCAACTTCTGGCCACACACACCTTTTTATCACGCCCCATTAATTAACCCATATCCCTGTCACTCATCTCTCTCTAGGGAGGTTCCCCAAGCCCTTACAAACAGGGTTCCCTCAAGACTCCTCCCCAACACTGCTTCCCTTCCCTATAGTCCATGCAATGGCAAGACACGTCACAATATATATTATTTTCATTTCTTTTCCTCTCTATGTTTCTGTTTTTGTCTCCTGAGTCCATGTTTATTCATCACAATCATGTATTTCTTTTATCTTGAACTACAGTTTCTTGTGTACATACATGAATCGTTTCGTACATCTTAACAAAAATTTGTCAACTCTACGCATCTCTAAAATGTAATTAATTCTACGGTAGTCTGTGCATAACTAAATGAACTTGGTGCTTGTGATTGGTGACATGCGCCTTGACGTCACATCCTGCATAGTGCACACGCCTTAATGTTAGTCAGTCAGTCACGTGCCGATAGCAAAAGATGTCATTAAATATGAACTGCGACACTTGGAAACCACCAAAGTCTGTCATCAAGGACGCTAAAGATGGACGGTGCCATCAACGATGTTGTGAGAAACTGAAAAAGTACAAACGGGAAAGTTTAAAGTTAAAGTTGATGATTTGAGTGAGGACGAGTCCTGTTTGATGTTGTACTCCTAAGCTTGAATTTGACATTTCTTGCTTTTCAGGAATATGATGAGTTTTTTTGACACTTGGCAGACATGTGCTGCCGTTGTATTTAATTAGAAAACTCCGTGTGTACCTTATTAAACATGTCTATGTTTTTCTGTATGGTCTTCTGTTTCTCCTAAAAGTTGAGTGGCAACCCTGCTTATTGGATGTTGTGTGCTGTCGGTGTCACCGATATAAGTAAATGTAGAAAAAAAAGAGATACATAAAGAAAGGAGCAGAAACACTTCATATTCCATAGAACTTTTTTTTATTAAATATACTGATAGATTATTGTGTTTTTATTTACTGTCACGTTTCACTTGCGCATTTATATATTTAATTTTTATTTCATTAGCTCATATGCGAAAACGTGTCCTTGAGATTTAAAAACTCGCAGCATCAGCACGACAGTTTTATGCGTTTTGTTTTTCTAGTTAGAAAATGAATGGATGGTGGCATCAATATACCTTTACTGAGCCATCCTAAGGTTCTGCTGTATTTATGTTAAAACTTCACCCTCATATAAAACAGAACACATTTAAGTCTTCGCTTTAGTATAAATAAAGCTCACCTTTCTTCTCCGATGATTATTTTATTCAGCACCGTTAATCTCAAAGCAACGCAGCGCAGGATTACGACGCGTCCGCACGAAGGATGAAACTGTCGTTGCCAATGTTGTCCAGCAGATGGTGCAGGAGGATCACATTTTCGTTATAATTAAAGGAAGTTTCTTCTGGCGAGGACTGCAATGGAGGCACCTCAAGATCTCATCTTACCTTCCCATTCGCTTTCCTGGTGAGGGTCGCGGTGCCTTAACTGCCACTTCACAGAAGTATTCAATAAATAAATGAAATACAAACAATGAAACATGACAACAGTAAGAAAACTAGAAGGTCAGAAGAAACATTCTACATTTCCAGTTTTTCCTACCTGCAAGATGTATGTGGCTCCCCCTCTAAAAATGGGGGCAACTTCCCTTCTCGTATGTCTGTTTGTCACCTCCTTCCCCAAACACACCCTTACGTGAACCTCTCACTGTGACGTCATTAAGCCCTGGTGGGGTGTCCCTCTGCAGCACCCCTTGGTTTTTAAGTCTACACCAGAGAGGCCTTTTTAGAAGAGTCGAGGATGCCGACCACAGCGACCTCTAGTGCCTCACAATTGCACATCAAGAGTGTCCCGTTTAAAGGGCCATTCAGAACAAAATTATGTCACATTTGTAGTGGTTTGTAGTTTAATTTCATGGAGAACGGAGATAACGACATTTCTAATTGAATGGGAGCCTAGAGCGACCAGTGCTGGACAACAGCATACAATATCAAGAACGACCATAAAAAAATCTCCTGTTCCTCGTCAAATCATCCAGTCGTGTGCTCCCAATGTGCAAAACACATGCATTTTGTTGCTAAAATACAGTTAAATAAACACCTTCTGGATAACGAAAGTAGTCCACAAACATGAAGCCCCTTCACACAGTGTGTCATTTTTTGTTGATGCCTACAATTGGCGCGTGCCTGTCGCTGTCTCTCTGTATGTTGCCAATATAATGTTTGCAGACATGTTAATTATACATTCTGACTTTCTACACGCCGGCTAATATCTTTAATGAATTTGTGTGACATATTTAGTCTTGGGTGGCACGGTGGCGCAGTGGGTAGCGCTGCTGCCTCGTAGTTGGTAGACCTGGGGATCCGGGTTCGCTTCCTGGGCCCTCCCTGCGTGGAGTTTGCATGTTCTCCCCGTGTCTGCGTGGGTTTCCTCCCACAGTCCAAAGACATGCAGGTTAGGTGGATTGGCGATGTATGCTGGGTGTGTTTGTGTGTGTGTCCTGCGGTGGATTGGTTCCTGCCTTGTGCCCTGTGTTGGCTGGGATTGGCTCCAGCAGACCCCCGTGACCCTGTGTTCGGATTCAGGGGGTTGGAAAATGGATGGATATTTAGACTTGCTGATCGGACAAAAAACCGCAGTGAAAAGGCACCAAGTGAGAGAGACAGGCAGTACCGTGCCGTCCTGAAGGGGGCGCATGTGAGCCCAACAGGTGCTCATTGCTGCTGACGCAGAGGCGCCGATAAGTTAGCGACATCAGAAAGTCACGTGCACTGCAGCGGTCCGTTTTTTATTTTTATTGTTTGTTCCGACTGACTGCCAAAATGGACCATTAAGATTTTTAAAACTAAAGGAAAACAAGGAGGACTTTTACAAGAAAGTGACGGAGATTTTTAAGGACAGGCGCATGGACTTCGTTTATAAATAAAGGTAAGAGCATCAACGGTTTAGAAAAAATGGGATCAGACTAAGAAAAGAAAACAGTCCAATATTTAAATTTTAACCTTAAATAAAATATTCTTTTGTTTTTCTTGCTATCCTTTTGTTGAACAGTCTGTATTAAAATTGATTGAAGCATCAGAATTAAAAGCTTTTAAAAACAACTAAATATTTCAATTCAGGTCACAATTAAAATCCGTTTTTTTTGTACATCACCCTATACTCTCATTTGTATTAACGAGTGTGAATTGTGGAATCGCAACGGCAAATGTAGAACACGTGGAGGGTGAGGAGCAAATGCGCTCTTTCTTAGCCAGATATGCGCCTTACCTGTGTGTGTGTAAAGAAAGCCGATGAGATATGAACCATCACCAGTAGTCAATGTGCCAACTGATTAGTGAATAAGCCACTCTGGGGTTCATCTATTTGTAAATCTCACTCTGAAGGAGTCACCAGCCATGAACCTCACTGCACGTCACTGATCTGGACTGTCCATAAATGAAGACCACTTAAATAAGGAGACAACTGACGAAGCTTCACACAGGAAGCACATGGAGTCAGTCCTCGAATCCTTAAAACCGGTGCTGACCTTTGTGGTGTCCCCTGTTCAGTTTGTCCCTAAGGCTTCAGAAAGTGACGCTGCTGTGGAAAACATTCAGCATTGTAAGGCAGACACCACTTCACCTCATGACTATAGGGACCAGCGGCACTTGAATCTCACGTCATGAAGACCTTTGAGAGGCTAGTCCTGGATTATGAGGTGGTAGACCACCTAAACCCACTGCAGTTTGCCAAACAGACAAAGATTGGAGTGCAGGATTCAATCATCTGCCACAAGGTTGGACAAAGGCGGCCACACTGATTTCTCCAGCGCCTTTAATGCCATCCAGCCATACCATCCATCCATTTACCAACCCGCTGAATCCGAACACAGGGTCACGGAGCCAATCCCAGCCAACACAGGGCACAAGTCAGGAACCAATCCCGGGCAGGGTGCCAACCCACCGCAGTCCAGCCATACCAGTTAAGGGGTAAAATCAGAGATATGAAGGTGGAGGACACTGTGGGGTCCTGGATGCTGGACTATCTGTCGGGCAGCGTAGGGAACACGTCCGTCTCCATTACTCTTTACTCTGCACACCTCCGACTATAAATATAACAGCAGGTCAGGTCACTTGCAGAAATTCTCAGATGATTCTGCACTTCTGGGGTCTATTGATAAGGGGGACGAGACAAAGGAGAGGAGTCGGGGGAGAACTTTAAGAATTGTCTGCAAATGAACATTAGCAGATTGACTTTCACCACACCAAAGAACCTCTATGTCTGGTCACCATTAATTTAGTGGATGTAGAGGTGGTCCAGTCCTTCAAGTACTTGGACAGGCTGGACTGGTCTCATAACACAGAGGAACTCGAGAAGAAAGGGCAGAGTGGGCTCTTTAATCTTAGCAGACTGTGTTCCTTTAATGTGGGAAGCAACCTCCTTCTCATCTTCCACAACTCTGTGATGGCCAGTGTGGTGTGCTGGGTGGGTAACATCAAAAAAAGAGAGAGGACCACTGAATCAACAAGCTAATTAAAAGAGCAGGCTCAGTTGTGGGACACACTCTGGACCCCCTGGAGGTCGTAGTGGAGGACAGAATGAAGACAAAACTGGGTGCCGATTATGAAGAAACGCTGCACATCCTCTCTCTGACACACCAACACTGAGGACTTTCAGCCAACAAAGCATTCAGGAGAAATGTGTCGAGAAACACAACTGCGATACACTTGTATAACTCCTGACTGCAGCGACTGTGAAATCAGAAGGTCTTTTTCTGTTTTATTTTCTCCTATTTTGTAATTCTGAGGTGTGTTCTGACCATAGTGTGTGTATCCATCTATCACATAGTGACTTTAATCTATCTCAGTTGCATAACAGAGAGATAGGTATTACATTTTTCATTCCAACAGATGGCGCATACAAATATTAATACCATACCAAATCTGAAGTGTGTTCAGAATACAGTGTGTGTGTGTGTACTTATCATCCATCCATCCATCCATTATCCAATCCGCTATATCCTAACTACAGGGTCACAGGGGTCTGCTGGAGCCAATCCCAGCCAACACAGGGTGCAAGGCAGGAAACAAACCCTGGACAGGGCGCCAGCCCACCGCAGTATACTTATCATGTATCTGTTATATAGAGTGCCTTTTCTATCATATAGTGACTTTAATCTATCTCAGTTGCATAACAGAGAGATAGGTATTACATTTTTCATTCCAACAGATGGCGCATACAAACATTAATACCATACCAAATCTGATGTGTGTTCAGAATACAGTGTGTGTGTATACTTATCATGTATCTGTTATATAGAGTGCCTTTTCTATCATATAGTGCCTTTAATCTATCAATCATATAATGCCTTTTCTATCAATCACATAGTGCCTTTAATCAATCAATCAATCATATAGTGACTTATCTGTTTATTTATGTGTTTGTTTATTTAAAGAGTTTCTGTAAAAAGCCAAATTTCCCCCTAGGGACAAATCAAGTTCTACCTGTAAGATCTCCTTTTTAGTTTTATTTGCGTGTGTTGTGCCCTGCAGATCCTGTCGTTCAATGTTAAAATACACCATCTGTAAAATATATGCGGATTTGTAAGTTTTGTTTTTTAATTTCAAAATAATTGAAAGAAAGAGGGAAAGTAAAAAACGTCAATCATTTCAAAATGAGTCACCGCAAGAAAGCGCGTCAGTTAAACAGGATACAGGAGGGCACAAAAGACCCTTAGAAAGAAAGCGAAACAAACGAAATTTCGCCCGCAGGAGCCTCGTCCCATCTCAGCGGTAAGTCCACTCATTTTCTTTCTTTCTACTGGTCGGCACGGATGAAGTTGTGGCGTCCCCGACTGTGTGAGCCTTCGGTTTCTTAGGAATCTGCAAAAAGTCCAAGTCGCGTTTGTGTTGAGGAGCAGGTCGGTCGGTCGGTCGGTCGAGCGTTGCGGACGGGGGTCTTCAGCCCGTCCATCCATTTTCGAACCCGCTTATCTACGGCGGGGCAGCTGGAGCCTAACCCAGCAAGTATCGCGTGCAAGGCAGCAACAACACCTGAACAAGGCGCCAGTCCATTACAGTGCGAAGGCAGACACACACATCGACCATTTGAACGTATTAATTCGCTTTTTAGTTGAGCTTTTCAGCTCCCGTGATGTAAACGCGCGTCTGTTATTTGGATTTTGAGGCAAAGCGACAGACTGGTACCTCACCTTGCTAACTGTTCCCGACTTTGTGTCCCACACTGTTCGCGCTGCCGGGATGAGCTTTAGTGAGATTTAACGGATTTAAAAAATTCTGATTCCCTTCTTCAACACCGAGGCCCCGTCCGCGCTCTTCAAAATAACAATCCCTAAAATGGGCTTTTGCTGGGCTGTGTGGTTCCTTGTACAAACATTGATAAAGAACCATTTTATTCTGGCAAGTGGTCTTTCACATATGAATCTGGTCCCTTGGGCCTTAAAAAGGTTCCCAATAGGAGGTCAAAAACAGAAATCGTTAATGTCCAGCGGACTACTGAGCAGGACGCTGACGGATCGAGAAAACCTGAACTGAGCCTGCGTGCTAGAGTCCCCATTTGGGATTTTACAAATGTGTCATCAGCTGATCATTGCTATTTATGCTCCCTCTCATAAATCTAAATAAATAAACGTTCCTTCGGGAACATTTGTATGGATGGTTCTTTTAGGGACAAAAGATGGTTTAAGATGATTAAAAAATAATAAAAAGAGAAAAGATTAAACAGATTGAGATAAAGAATCATATTTACTTATTCAGAACTGGTGCCCACCCTGGGCTTGTTACTGCCACACTCTTATGACGTTAGCCTTCTTACTTATTCAGGGCTGTTGTCCTGTCCAGCACTGGCGTTCATGAATGACCTTGTCTGAGGTTTTAGTATCTCCAAACATAGGAAACTCTTGTTATTTTCATTGAAGGTTTAGATGGATAGTTGAGTGTGAAAGGCACAGCACATTCACAAAGTCTTCAGACCCATCACTTTTTACATTTTCTTACATTGCAGCCTTGCGCTAATTTTTAATTTTATTTTTCCCTCATCAAGTGAAACTCAGTACATCAAAATGACTGAGCAGAAAAGAGGATTTCAGAAAAGTTTACAAATGAATTAAACACAACAAACTGAAATATCTCATTGACACCAATACTCAGACCCCTTTGTTCAGTGCTTACTTGAAGCCCCCTTGACAGCCACTCCAGCTCGGTGTCTCCCTGGATTTGGGGATTTTCTGCCATTCTCGTCTGCAGATCCTCTCAAGCTCTACCAATTTGGACGAAGACCATCAGTGGACAGTCTCCCCCGAGATGGCTGATCAGGTTCAAGTCCTGGCTCTGGCTGGGCCACTGCAGGACAATCCCAGAGTTGTCCCTAAGCCACTCCTGTGTTGTCTTTGCTTTATAAGCCTTCAGTCCAGTCTGAGGTCCAGAGTGCTCTGAGCAGCTTCTCCATCAGGACACGTCTGCACACCATTCAGCTTCTCCTCCACCCTCGCCAGCCTCCCAATCCCTGAAGCTGCCACCATCACCCTTCAACACAGGAATGGTTCTGTGCAGGTGATGAGCAGCGACTGTGCTCCTTTACAGATAAATAGATAGATGTGAAAGGCATCATATAAAATAAATAGGTGTGAAAAGCACTATATAAAATAGACAGGTGTGAAATACACTATATAAAATAAATAGATAGATGTGAAAGACACTATATAATAGAGAGAGAAAGAGAGACATAGATAGGTGTGAAAAGCACTATATAAAATAAATAGATAGGTGTGAAAGGCACTATATAATAGAGCGAGAGAAACAGATAGATATATAGGTGTGAAAGGCACTATATAAACTAAATAAATAGATGTGAAAGGCACTATATAAAATAAATAAATAGGTGTGAAAGGCACTATATAATAGAATCGTGTGAAAGACACTATATAATAGAGAGAGAGAGAGACAGATAGATGTGAAAGACACTACATAATAGAGAGAGAGAGAGACATAGATAGGTGTGAAAGGCACTATGTAAAATAAATAGATAGGTGTGAAAGGCACTATATAATAGAGAGAGAGATAGATAGGTGTGAAAGGCACTATATAATAGAGGGAGAGATAGATAGGTGTGAAAGATACTACATAATAGAGAGAGAGAAAGAGAGACATAGATAAGTGTGAAAGGCACTATATAATAGAGCGAGAGATAGATGTGAAAGGCACTATATAAAACAAATAGATGTGAAAGACACTATATAATAGATATAGATAGATAGATAGACATGAAAAGCACTATATAATAGATAGATAAAGGTATGAAATGCACGATAGATAGATAGAAGTTTATTTGTTCCCAGGGAGAAATTTGTTTTTTTTACAAAAGCTCTTTAAAATACATACGTACATAAATAGACAGAGATAAATAATAAATAGACACACACATACTATGGTCTGAATGCACACCAGAATGACTATAAAGTAAGTTAAGTAAAAAGAAAGAAAATGTCTGCCTTGAGGGCTCCAGTGATGATGCTTAGAATGGACGTCAAACAGCTCAATGTTGGTTTCTTCAGACCAGAGCCTCTCGTTTTTTATAGTCCTTTAGGTGCCTTTGACCAAACTCTATGTAACCTTCCATGTGTTTTTTATTGAGAAGTAACTTTTGCCTGGCCATCCTTCCATAAAGCCCAGATCAGTGGAGTGCTGCAGTGATGCTCGTCCTTCAGAAAGTTCCTGTGGAGCTCAGCCAGAGTCAGCTCTCTTACCAGGACTCGTCTACCACGACTGCTCTTTTGGCCAGGAGGCCTGCTCTTGCAAGAGTTGTTGTTGTTGCTCCAAATGTCTTCCGGTTAAGAGTTATGTAGGCTACTGTGCTCTTGGGAATCTTTAATTCTGCAGCCTTCCCCAGACGTGGGCCTTGACACAATTCTGTCTAAATGCCCTGCAGGCACAGAAAGACAGTCTGTAAATTAGATAGAGACGGTAGACAGTGGAGCTTTAGGGGCCTTCAAAACTTGACTTGATGTTATTTTGGAGGAATGAGGTGGACTGGACTGGTGAGCTTTGTTGGGCTGAATGGCCTGTTCTTGTCTACATTGATCTGATGCTCTAATGATGGAATGTAAAATAGGTTGGTAGAAAAATCATCTGTGCAACAGATAGCTATGTCTGCCATTTAGATAGATAGATAGATACTTTTTTAATCCCAAGGGGAAATTCACAAACATTTAGTGTTTAGAAGGATACTGTACATACAGTATAGAAAGCACTAAATAAGATAGATGAATAGAAAATGTAGTATATAATAAGCAGACAGAAAAAGAGATAAATATAAAAGCCACAGTACTGGATAAGGAAGACAATGAATGTGAAATTGGTGGATCATCTCAAGAACAAAAACTCTCTCTACTGTCTACTCCATGCTTTGTAAAACATCTCACAGACTTCTGCCCTCAATTTCTCTTCTCGTCTGTCTTCACCCCTCTATTTTCTCCAATATAAGGTCTTTCAGTTCTTACTTGGGGTATTTTCGCCTATTCGTCCTGGCAAAAGGCTTCTAATTCTGCAAGATTCTTGGGCCGTCTTGCATGCCCTGCTCTCTTGAGGTCTCTCCACAGATTTTCAATGACGTTTAGGTCGGGAGTCTGTGAAGGCCATGGCAAAACAGTCAGATGGCATGTCTTGAAGTGCTGCATTGTAGATTTTGAGGTGTGTTTCGGATCATTATCTTGTTGTAGGCTGCATCCTCTTTTTAACTTCCACTTTTTTAACAGATGGTGTGAGGTTTGTGTCCAGAATTTTCTGGAATTTATTTGAATCCGTTCTTCCTTCTGCCATACACAGTAGTAGGAGCAAGAACACGCTCAGTTCAATGCTTGTATGGACTGGGAATTGGGCAGGGTCATGGGGTGCAGCGGCTGTGGGGCATCTGTTGGTGAAGAGAGATTCACTGATCTTGACTTTGCCAGCGATGCTGTGATCTTCGAGGTGTCAATGGAAGCTCTGATTGGGGCTCTTGAGAGACTGAGTGAGGACTCTGAGGGTCTGGGCTTGCGAGGGTCCTGATAAAAACTAAGAGCCAGGCCTTTAATGACCTCTTGGGCACAGCCATCAGCAGTGTGTCTGTTTGTGGAGAGACTGTCGACCTTGTTGAGAGGTTTACTTACCTTGGCAGTGACATTCACGACTCTGATGACTCTTTCTATGAAGCCAGTAGACAGACTGGGAGAGCATGGGGGATCATGACATCGCTGGAAAGGGGTGTGTGGTGCTCCTGATATCTGCAAAAGGACGAAGGTCCAAGTCTTTAGAGTCCTGGTGCTTCCTGTCTTGCTATATGGTTGCGAGACATGGATGCTATCCAGTGACCCGAGATGAAGACTGGACTCCTTCATGTGTGTCTCTTCGGAGAATCCTTGTGTACCGCTGGTTTGACTTTGTATTGAATGAGTGTTTGCTAATGGAGTCCCGAATGAGACACATGACCTGCATTGTGAGGGAGCATCAATTATAGGACTACGGCCATGTGGTGTGATTCCCCGAGGGTGATCCGGCTCAACGTTGAGCACCCGAGTGGCTGGACCAGGCCAAGGGGACACCCACGTAACACCTGACTGCGGCAGATAGATGGATGGGAATGGACTGCATGTCTACCTGGGGGGTTGCCAACTGTTTTGGCATGTGGTGGGTACGGCGATGCGTCATACCACTGCATGTTCCCCAACCTGACCTGACCTGACCTTCCCTCTTCCAATGACATATTCCCTGTGCCACTGGCTGCAACACAAACCCAAAGCCCGATCGATCCACCGCCATGCTTAATAGTTGGAGACATGTTCTTTTCTTAGAAATCGGCCTTCTGTTTTCTCCAAACATACCTTTGCACATTGAGACCAAAAAGGTCTCTTTTGACTTCATCAGTCCACAGGACTCACTTCCAAAATGTATCAGGTGTGTTTAGATGTTCATTTGCAGACTTCAGCATGCTGAATTTTGTGGTTAGGACACAGGAAAGGTTTTCTTCTGCTGACTCTACCATGAAGGTCATATTTTGTCAGGGGCCTCTGCACAGTAGAATAGTGGCCCACCACTCCAGCGTCTGCTAAATCTTCCTGTTGGTCTTTTGTAGTCACACAGGTGTTTTGTTTATTCCCCTTTCTAGTTATCCAATGAGCAGTTCTTTCAGAAAGTTTTCTTGGTCTTCTAGACCTCAACTTGACCTCCACCATTCCTGTTAAATGCTATTTCTTAGTAAGATTACGAACTGAGGAAGCAGTGACCTGAAAACGCATTGCCATCTTCTTGTAGCCGCATCCTGCTTTGTCAATTCTTTTAATTTTTCAGAGGGCTAGGCAGTTGCTTAGAAGAGCCCATGGCTGCTAATTGTTGGGACAAGCTACAGTTAGGTCCATAAGTACTTGGACAGAGACATTTTTTTTCTCATTTTGGTTCTGTACATTACCACAATGAATTTTAAATGAAACAACTCAGATGCAGTTGAAGTGCAGACTTTCAGCTTTAATTCAGTGGGGTGAACAAAACGATCGCATAAAAATGTGAGGCAACTGAAGCATTTTGTGAACACAATCCCTTCATTTCAGGGACTCAAAAGTAATTGGACAAATGAAATAACTGGAAATCAAATGTTCATTTCTAATACTTGGTTGAAAACCCTTTGTGGCAATGACAGCCTGAAGTCTTGAACTCCTGGACGTCACCAGATGTTGGGTTTCCTCCTTTTTATTGCTCTTCCAGGCCTTTACTGCAGTGGTTTTCAGTTGCTGTTTGTTTGTGGGCCTTTCTGTCTGAAGTTTAGTCTTCAACAAGTGAAATGCCTACTCAATTGGGTTAAGATCAGGTGACTGACTTGGCCGTTCAAGAATTTTCCACTTCTTTGCTTTAATAAACTCCTGGGTTGCTTTGGCTGTATGTTTTGGGTCATTGTCCATCTGTATCATGAATCAATGTGACTGCTGTATTTAGCTGGATTTGAGCAGACAGTATGTCTCTGAACACCTCAGAATTCATTCGGCTGCTTCTGTCCTGTGTCACATCATCAATAAACACGAGTGTCCCAGTGCCACTGGCAGCCATCACACTGCCTCCCTCCACCGTGTTTTACAGATGATGTGCTATGCTTTGGATAATGAGCTGTTCTACGCCTTCTCCATACTTTTTTCTTGTCATCATTCTGGTAGAGGTTGATCTTGGTTTCATCTGTCCAAAGAATGTTTTTCCACAACTGTGCTGGCTTTTTTTAGATGTTCTTTAGCAAAGTCCAATCTAGCCTTTCTATTCTTGAGGCTTATGAGTGGCTTGCACCTTGCAGTGTACCCTCTGTATTTACTTTCATGCAGTCTTCTCTTTATGGTAGATTTGGATATCGATACGCCGACCCCCTGGAGAGTGTTGTTCACTTGGTTGGCTGTTGTGAAGGGGTTTCTCTTCAACATGGAAATGATTCTGCGATCATCCACCACTGTTGTCTTTCGTGGACGTCCAGGTCTTTTTGCGTTGCTCAGTTCACCAGTGCTTGCTTTCTTTCTCAGGATGTACTAAACTGTAGATTTTGCCACTCGTAATATTGGAGCAATTTCTCAGATGGGTGTTTTCTGTTTTCGCAGCTTAAGGATGGCTTCTTTCACCTGCATGGAGAGCTCCTTTGACTGCATGTTGTCTGTTCACAGCAAAATCTTCCACATGCAAGCACCACACCTCAAATCAACTCCAGGCCTTTTATCTGCTTAATTGATAATGACATAACGACGGACTTGACCACACCTGCCCATGAAATAGCCTTTGAGTCAATTGTCCAATTACTTTTGAGCCCTTGAAAAAAATGCTTTAGTTGCCTCACATTTTTATGTGATCGTTTTGTTCACCCCACTGAATTAAAGCTGAAAGTCTGCACTTCAACTGCATCGGAGTTGTTTCATTTAAAATTCAATGTGGTCATGTACAGAACCAAAATGAGAGAAAAGTTGTCTCTGTCTAAATATTTATGGACCTAAATGCATATGGAGTCCGAGAATTGATACAGCTTTGGCATGGGCATCATTGGGGGGGGGGTTCCCTAACGATGACTGTGAACAAGCCGTGACGAACTAATGAAGGTCTGAGACCACCTTGGGAAAAGTTATCTGAGACCTCAAATATCTTGGTGTGCCTAAAACATTGGCATGGTGCTCCTTTCCTTGTTTCATTGTACAATTGTACAAAACAAAAAACAAGAAACTAATCTGGCATAAAACACTGAAAAGAAATGTGTCATCTGGAACTTGATGCCTTTTGGTGATCAGCTCATCTTCTGGTCATTTAACTATTCACAGTAACAGACATTTTAAACAAGGGGGGGCCTAAAACGTTTGCAAGCCACTTTATATTCTAAAATACCATAAACTATTGCTATTTTTGTATATTGCAATATATTTTCCAATATATAAAATACATATTTATCAATATATTTAAAAATAGTGCAATGCACTGTAAAGTTTATATACAGTATAACAACATGTTTTTAAATATGCTGTAAATTCTAGTTATAATACAATACTAGGAGGCCTCACCCCATGCTCACTTTAATTGCCAACTTGCACTTATGTGCCAGCCACTTTGCGTCTCTGCCACTCATGTTTGTGGATTTCACTTTCACCAAACAACAAATCTTTTAATTCTCGTGGATACGCCTCTTCATTGGGATGAAACACTACTTTTCCCTAATAGCAACACGAATTAGACAATCTACAAATCTCCGACTGAAAGGTTAAACCCGAACAATATATTCAATCTCTTTTCACTGTTCCATTATTTCACAGAGTAATAATTTTCGTTTGTTTGTGCTAATGCGATCTTTCCTATCATTTTTTTTTTCAGACTTTCGAATTTTCGTACTTCTATTATCTCTAACCTGCTCTGCATGTGTATCGCGCCAACATTTTTGAATTCTTTATGACCTTCTATTTTGTCATCTACTCTTTGTCTTTTATTTCCAGCCCCAGGCCTGGTTAAATCTCTTGGCACAAAGTCTCATCTCGCGGGAGTTGAAAGTATCTCTCTGAAAAAGTCACGTCTCGTCCCAGGATCTTTTTATTATAATACAGAGATAAAATATCTGTAATCTGTAAAATATATTGTAACATTTTAATATATATTTGTCTATTTTGTATCTTAACTTTCCACTTGTAAGAAAATTTGCATAAGAATGGTGTAATGTTCTAGAGCAGTGGTTCCCAAACTCAGTCCTAGGGACCCCCTGTGGCTGCAGGTTTTTGTTCCAACCACTCTTAGCCTAATTAAGTGAGTTATTATTTCCCAATTTCTATGTTTTGGAGTCAATGTAGTAATTACAATTCTACAAGACTGGTAGATTTTTATTAAAATGTAATAAGCAGTTGTATGGGGAATGTGTATTTTTTTTTAAGTCATTAACAGTATTTTCAGCCTAATTTTAATTCTGCTTTTCCAGGTGTTCTGGTTATATAATTGATTACTTACTAATCAGCGGGTCTGACACCGAAGTCATTGCTGCTTTCATCATCCTGGGAGTCTGCTGTGCTGGTTGTTAATGGTCACTATTAGGGTTAAATGAAGGGAGCAAACTACACAGGAAAAGGGGAAAATAATAAGAAAACAACAAAAGAGAGTTAAGTATTTATAGCTTTAGAAAAAAACAAATATTTCAAAATGTCTTATAAATGTAAAAACCATATGGTTGTGTTTTCCTGAATGCAGAATAAGAGAAGAGTAAAAACAAGACCTGCTAATTAAATGAGATCAGTTGTTCTCGATTATTATCACCCATTGTGAATCTGGTTGGAACAAAAATCTGCAGCCACAGGGGGTCCCCCCAGGACCGAGTCTGGGAACCCCTGTTCTAGATGCATTTGCAATTAAATTTGTTAGCGTGACAGTAATCATCCCTAGAAACTGATACTGAAGAGATACAAATTGAACACATTGCTAACTTATTTTAACAATGTCAAAGCAACCTGAAAAGAACCTGGAAGAATACTGCGATTAATAAAGTATCCATCCATCATCCAACCCGCTATATCCTAAGACAGGGACACAGGGGTCTGCCAGAGCCAATCCCAGCCAACACAGGGCGCAAAGCAGGAAACAAATTCCAGGCAGGGCGCCAGCCCACCGCAGGATTAATAAAGAATGTGAAATCAAAATATCAAGTTTCAGTATACGTGCTACAGAGTGGAATACGTCACAGTGTGACGGCACTCATCAATTGGATTCACTTGGAAGCCCATGTTTGTAATTTTTTCCAGATAAAAACAAACTATAAACGATGTTTCAGAGCCACAGCTCTGCATATCACATCCACAATGCATTTTATTAATAGAAATTTATGCTTGATTACAATTCAGATATAATCTTAAAATTCATATATATGAACTACATATATTTTACCCTATATAGCAAGATATGGCAATTTTTTTGTATATATATATTACAATATTTTTCATTTTTTTAAGGGTTTGGAAGGTTGATCAGGTGCTTGATGTAAAAGATTTATTTATAACCAACAGACTGATCTGCACGTTCATGTTTAAAATGTTAATTAATATGATTTATTACATGGAGTAGAACTGGTTTTGTCTAGTTACTCCCTCTTTCGTTCGCTCTCTCTCACTCATACACACACACACACACACACACACACGACAATCTGGAGAGGCCCGTGACGTAACCTGGACAAC
Organism: Erpetoichthys calabaricus; assembly: GCF_900747795.2. Lineage (NCBI taxonomy): Eukaryota > Metazoa > Chordata > Cladistia > Polypteriformes > Polypteridae > Erpetoichthys > Erpetoichthys calabaricus. Next base: position 4,881,108 of record NC_041410.2, on the reverse strand, counting down.
TTTGGGACGTGAGAAGAAATTCTAAATGTGGAAAACATGCACACACGACCAAGCTGGGATTCAAATCCAAAACTTCATGCCACCTTACCAGCCTTGTATCATATAACAGTACTGTGCTGTGGTCTGCTATTTGACGTTCCATTTTTTTTTTGTAATTATTTGTCACCAAAGCCCCCCCCTTCCATGTCTAAGTGGCTCTGAATCTTTATTTGTCACACTAACACAGGAATGGTAAGAGTGATTCACTCACACCTATTATGAGTAATAGGGCATCTGTCAGATGAAGTGGTAGAATTAAAGAACATCAAGAAAAAGCCGCCTGGCTTGAGGTGCAGTGAAGGTTAGCCTGCTTTTCACAGCAACGTGAATGTCATAAATGGTGGTGGCTGACAGATAGGAGTGACAAAGGTGCCATAGGACTGGAGATGCAGGGTCAGAGCCTTGCGTGTCACAGGTTTATTGAAGTAGGCAGTGATGACAGGAGATCAATTGGGTGTTCATGAATTCATTAATTATTCCATAGCTGAAAAGAAAACCTTAACATTTAAATAAAGTATCTGGATGAGCTGTTACAGTAGCAAGAAAAAGTATGTGAACCCTTTGGAAATAACTACAATCAGGCATAAATTGTCATAAAATATGGTCTGATCTTCATCTAAGTTTCAATAATGAACAAACACAATCCGCGTTAACTACTAACGTACCCATTTTCGTATTGTTCTTCTTCAATAAACTAAATACAACACTCAGGCATTCACAGCGTAGGTTGCAAAAAGTCTGTGAACCCCTAGGCCGATGACTCTACCAAATGCTAACTACAGTCACAAGAGTCCAACCAATGAAATGAGACTGGAGGTGTGATTTACAGGTATGTTGACTAATAAAGAAAGAGTCCAGCATTGTGAGTTTGCTGTTCATAAGAAGTTTCTGCTGCTGTGAAGCAGAAATGTCAGAAGACCTGCAATCAAAAATTGTTGATTTGCTTGAAGCTAGAAGGAGTTATAAAGTCATTTCAAAAGTTTAGATATTCACCAGCCCACAGTTAGACAAACAGGACATAACGGGAGATGATTTAATACTGTGGCTGCTCTCTCTAGAAGTGGGTGCCCAGCCAAGATGACTCAAAAGGCACAACACAAGGCTCAATGAGGTAAAGAAGAACCACCGAGTAATAGCTGAAGGCTTGAAGGAATCATTGGAGTAGGTGAACATCTGCGTTCATGAATCTACCATACGCAAAACATTAAACAGGCATGGCGACCATGACAGGGCACCAAAGAGGAAGCTGCTGCTCTGCAAAAAAAAACATTGCAGCATCTCTCATGCCTGGCAAAGACCACCTTGAGAAACCACAGTGACAAATGGGAATATGTTTTGTGGCCTAATGATACTAACAGAGCCAGTTTATCTATTAGGTGACATAGGCAGCCACCTAGGGCGCCAGCATCTGAGGGGTACCATTTATGAAATTTAAGGGGCTCGCACTCTGGCTACTGAGGGGGGAAACTTTGCCGAACTGTGATAATGAGTGGGCACTGTTACCCACTGGGTGTGGTTTATGAAAATAAAAGTGCACAAGCTCTGTACATTAGGGGGCACACGCTCCTTAAAGTCAGCAGTATATACACAAAGGGGAGCTGTTAGTAATACTGAAGGGATTCCCCGAAGAAGAAACCTGCCCCAGTCATCATACTCTGATGGTACTGAGTGGGCGCTGTTACCCACTGGCTGAAATTTATGAAAGTAAAAGGGCACAAGCTCTGTACATTATGAGGCAGACGTGTCCTTAAAGTCCATGGTATACATACAAAGGGGCATTGTTTGTGGTATTGAAGGAATATGCGACAAACAGTGCTCTGGACACTGAGGGGGAACCTGCCCTGGTCATTGAACTCTGATGATTCTGAGTAGCCGCTGTTACTTACTGGGTGCCCACTGTTAATTTTATTTGATTTAGTTTTTATGAAGTAGCTACGTGTGTTACTCAGCTATGTGATGTTTGTTGGTAGAATCCCCAAGAGGCGGGGCCACGTGTCCATCACCATTAAGAGACCGCCCCCAGCTCTACAAAGGCAGGCTGGGAATTGGAGTCCAGTGTGGTTCACTTTGAATGGTTTCTGATTGGGAGGATTGTTTTCCACTTTGTATTTCTGTCTTCCTTTAACCTTCTGCTTTGAAGTAAGAGTTTTGCTTAAGGATTGTGATTTGGATTTGGTGTTTATTGGATTGTCCGTTTCGGCAACTCTTTTTTTTGCCTTTTTTTGCTCAATACTTTTATTTATAAGAATTGTTCGGAGGTCTATTTTTAATTCCAAAAATTTTGTGACAGTATGGAAAATGCTAGTAAAAACAAAATGGAGCGATTTGTAAATTTACTTTGACTTGTATTCAAAGAAAAACAGTATTGTTATGCTGCCCGAGAGTCCCTAAGCACCTAAGTCCAGAACAGTACCAAAAATGCCCACTAGAGGAGGAAATTACATCCAAAAAAACCCTGGCTAGTAAATAGAGGAGCACGTAGAATCTTAATAAAATAAAAGTTTTATTCTTAATGAAAATTCTCTAGTATAACTTGAAGCTCCCAAGAGCACAAAAGGAATTGCCTGAAACAATAAGACCATCAGAGGCAAAGAAAGTCCCAATACAGTAATCCAGAGAATAGTCCAAAAAGCAGAGCAGAAGGTCAGAAAACAGTAAATCACAAAAGTACAAGCACAGCAAAAGAGACACAAATAAACTCACCAACTCCCAAGTGCATTTGAATGAACTGCCAGGATCTTTATAGGGCCGAGGGCAGTCTGGTGATAGGTTGGTGGTCCTGCATCTTGGGGAAGAACCTTCAAGACAAAAGGTACATGACACAGACCTAGAAAACAAAGCAGATAATTAACAAACATAACGTTGGTGCTGTTTCTTTATATCAATGTTAACAGTAAGGACAAAAAACAAGGGACTGAAACCCAGCCAGGGGAGGAATCCTGGCTGACACAGGAATCAGGTTGTCGAAGGTAGCAAGCATTTTTCTGCTTATTTCAGCCACTGGGGACTTTATGTAAGAGAGTGAAATTGTGATAAGCCCACTACAAAAGTCAACACCTGCAGTTTGAATCCAAAAGAGTCTCTGGAGGTACCTCAGAAGGGCAAAAGATACACAGCAGTTTGGCAAGACAGAAGTTCCAGTCGTGGAGGGGGGAAAACAGCTGTAAAAAAAAAAAGGGGGGCTGGGTGGGCAAAAGGAACCCCATGAATCATTTGAGGCTTCAGTGTTGTTTTTAAAACCTTAAAAAGAAGGGAGGGAATGTATTAGTCATTCAGAGGTACTCACAGCAATGGTTGGCGGTCTTGATGGTTTTCACAGGTAACCACTTCAGAGGCAGGGCTGTGCAGAAACTTTCCAAAACAGCCTGAAATGTAAAACAAAAAAAATTAAACAACATATTTTTTTTTACAACCTCAATCAAACAGGCAAATTCATATACAGTAAACTCAAAGGCCACTTTATCAGGTCGGCTAATTCCATAGAATGTAGAATCCCCCCTAGCCTTTCAAACAGCTTTGAAGGCATGGATTCAAGAAGGTTCTGGAAACATTCCTTCGGCATTCGGATTCATGCTGACTTGATGGTGTCATGTTGTTCCCGCAGATTTGTCCACGGTGAACGTCCTATTTCACATCTTACTCCACCGGATCGAGATCTGGAGACTGTGCTGGACGTTGTAGTAAATTGCCATCCATTTTCTGATGCTTATCTGGGTGCAGGTGGCAATGATGCCCATATATCCCTTTTCCCTCAACTCCTCCTGCAACATCTCTAGGGGGATACCACCAACAACAAAAACATTTCTTTCTATCGCTCGTTATCATACAAATGATGTAGCTCAAAGTGTTTTACAAGATGAAGAAAAAAATAAAAATAAAATTAGGCAATACTAATTAACAAAGAATAAAATAAGGTCTGATGTCCTGGGAGGACAGAAAAAAAAAAAAAACAAAAAAAAAAAACAACTCTACATGGCTAGAGAAATAAGAAAAAAAACAAAACAAAATCTGCAGGGGTTTTGGGGCCATGAGCCCACCCAGCCCCCCAATAGGCCTTCTACCTAACATCAATGATCTCAATCAGTCCTCATGAGTTTCAGGCTTCATGGGAAAGAATTAGATGATGATGGTCATGTGGACCTCTGGCCTTCAATCTGTCAATTCAGGGGTGCCGTGATCAGGTGGTTGGGGCGCAGATTGCCACTACAGAAAACCGGAAAAAGAACAGCAGAGAAAGTAGGTAGGTAGGTAGGCAGATAGGTAGATACTTTATTAATCCCAAGGGGAAATTCACATACTCCAGCAGCAGCATACTGATACAAAAAACAATATTAAACAGTAATAAAAATGTAGGTAAAAACAGACTACAACTTTGAATAATGTTAATGTTTCCTCACCCTGCCCACCCCGCCAACCGGGTGTAATTGAAGACTCGCATAGTTTGGGGGAGGAACGATCTTCTCAGTCTGTCATTTGAGCAGGACGGTGACAGCAGTCTGTCGCTGAAGCTGCTCCTCTGTCTGGAGATGACACTGTTTAGTGGATGCAGTGGATTCTCCATAATTGATAGGAGTCTGCTCAGCGCCCGTCGCTCTGCCACAGATGTCAAACTGTCCAGCTCCATGCCTACAACAGAGTCTGCCTTCCTCACCAGTTTGTCCAGGCGTGAGGCGTCCTTCTTCTTAATGCTGCCTCCTCAGCACACCACCGCGTAGAAGAGGGCGCTCGCCACAACTGTCTGATAGAACATCTGCAGCATCTTATTGCAGATGTTGAAGGACGCCAGTCTTCTAAGGAAGTATAGCCGGGGTCAGTATGGATTTCGGAGCCATGGAAAAAAAAAAAAAAAAGATATTTAAATGCATATACAGAATATCAGGGTTACACTGAAATGAAGCTATGAGAAAGCCATGTTAAAATAATGGGCTTTCCCAGGACAGCCGAGAGATATAAATCACTCCAGCATGTCCTATGTCTGCCCCAAGGTCTCTTCCTGCCTGGACATGCCTGAAACACATCCCAAGAAACGCATCCTAATCAGGTGCCTGAGCCACCTCAACTGGCTCCTTACAGTAAATACAGTTCACTAAAATCTGTACAGAGGTCACGTGTGCTTTGTGACATGGCGTATTATCCATTTGAAAAAGACAAGACTATGTTCATAAAGGGATGGTCGGTGGTCAGCAATGCTTAATTAGAGCGTGGCACTGAAATAACACATAGCATTAAAGGTTTAAAGACTGTGAGAGAGAGAGAGAGAGAGAGAGAGAGGGTTGGATGATGTGCAGGAAGTGCAACGAATTAGCAAGGAGGAAGTAAGGACAGCTATGAAGGGGATGAAGAATGGGAAGGCTGTTGGTCCAGATGACATACCTGTGGAAGCATGGAGGTATTTAGGAGTTATGGAAGCAGAGTTTTTAATCAGATTGTTTAATGGAATCTTGGAAAGTAACAGGATGCCTGAGGAGTGGAGAAGAAGTGCAATGTTACCGATTTTTAAGAATAAGGGGGATGTGCAGAGCTGTAGTAACTACAGGGGGATAACATTGATGAGCCACAGCATGTAGTTATGGGAAAGAGTAGTGGAAGCTCAGTTAAGAAATGAGGTGATTAAAAATCAGAGAGACGAGATTGTGCTGGTTTGGACATGTGCAGAGGAGAGATGCTGGGTATAATGAGAGAAGGGTGCTAAGGATAGAGCTGCCAGACAAGAGAAGTGGAAGGCCTATGAGAAGGTTTACAGATGTGGTGAGAGAGGACATGCAGGTGATGGGGGTGACAGATCAAGATGACGAGGACAGGGAGACATAGAAAAAGATAATCCACTGTGACAACCACTAACCGGAGCAGCCGAAAGAAGGAGAAGAAGAAGAATTAGAGGTTTAAAGGGTCCTTATTGTCATGGATACAGAGTCCAATGAAATTCTAACTTCATTCATTTTCCACCATTTATCTGACCAGCTCACAGGGGCAACAGTCTTAGCAACCATTCTATGATCTGCTTCTCGCAACTGAAATGAGGGCACCGTGGCGGATGTTAGCGGACTTGCTGACCAACCACAAGCGTTACCTGGTAGGTAACCACCCATACAATCAGATTGTGACACAGACTACAAATGCAATGAATGTAATTACCCCGATCTACATGCTGTCAAATGAATGAACCACACGCCGTGGCACAACGTTAGAGGCTTTGCCTCTGGCGCTGACGTCCGAGGTTCAATTCCCCAAGAGGGGGGTGCAGTGAGTGTGTACGCCTGATGAGCCCAGAATAAGGGCGAAACACGTGTCGCGTACTCTTTGCATTATTTGACAGTAAACTATTTCAACCATTCTATGATCTGCTTCTCGCAACTGAAATGAGGGCACCGTGGCGGATGTTAGTTGACTTGCTGACCAACCACAAGCGTTACCTGGTAAGTAACCACCCATACAATCAGATTGTGACACAGACTAAGAATGCAATGAATATATATCTATATCTATATATATGGAAATGCAGTATGCAGAGCTTATCAGCAGTTCTAGTCAGGGTATGTCGGACTAAAGCTGCTAATCTGCAGTCTGGATTTAAAATCTGAGACTCAAAGTGCACCTCTTATAGTAGCAGGCAGATCATTCCACAGCTTCGGGGGCCTGTGAGTAAAAGCTCAACCTGCAACTACTATTTTATTATCCCTTGAAATCATAAGCCGCTTTAGAAGTGGTTTGATCCTCTTGCCCTGATGACAACTTACAATTACGACTTATTTCTTGTATAGTGCTCTTCATTGACTGCAGATGCAGAGCACGGTGATGAATTCTCAGTTAAAATACAAGTTTACATTAAACTAACTACTAAATACAGAAGTAGTACACATAAAAATACAGATATGTTAAGACACATAAAGAACAAAGTACAAACTGATTAAACACATTAAATGCATTATACTTTATTCTTATAGTATTTGTACTGTATTGTCAATAGATATCTTTATTTTAATCATTAAACGTTGCTGCTGAGGGAGCTTGTTTTGTTATGGATGTGCTCTGTGTCTAGGTATGTCAGAGGACTGGGTCTTTGTGAAGTGTGGTCTAGCCTCACGTGGGGAGGCAAAATGGTGGGATCCGGGGGGAGAAAGAGAGCAAGCTCTCTAGAAATAGATTTTCTAATCTATTCTCTTAATCCTTTTAGATAGATAGATAGAGATAGATAGATACCTTTTATTATAAGTGTCAATGTAACAAAAGGCTTCATGGAAATAACGCCTGGTAAAATTGGAAATTAAGGTCAAAGCTATTTTATCTTAAGTTAAGACTACAAAATGACAACAAAAGTTCAGAAGCAATGTCTCCATGACTGAACAGTTAACTTTGTAAACTGGAATGTTAAAGGTCTGAATCACGAATTAAAGTATTCTCTCACCTAACAGGTCTAAACGTTAAAATAGTATTTTTACAGGAGACCCACTTATTAAGAAACTGATTAAACATAAATGGAAACCAACAATATCTGTTTATTAATGCATTGATGAAACTATGGCCAGTTAACAATGGTGGGGATTAAAATCGTAAAAGAGAAAGTCAAAAACAAAATCATTGTCCTGAAGACCTCATCCAATTGGCTGCCTACCCTGCTCCTGGGTTTTCTATAGTGGAGTCTGTGCTAGTCATCCATTCTAATGAAAGAATCTTTCCATCCAATGATTCCAATGCTCCTTTATCTGAATTGACTCTTCCATATGCTGGAGAGCAGCCTGGCAGTAGAGCAGTGGCATCAAGTTCCACATCTAGATACTAAGAGGAGAAACAGAATAGAGGAGAGTTAGTGACGGTTTATAAATATCGAGATACTTATATTTCTGTACAAATGTTTAACAAACAGAAATGCAGCATACACAACTAATCAGCAGCTCTAGTCAGGGTATGCCAGACTAAAGTCGTAAGTCTTCACCTGGGATTTTAAATGCTGAAACTGAAGGGGCATCTCTTATATTAGCAGGCAGACCATTCAAGAGCCTCGGGGCCCAGTAACTAAAAGCTTGACCTCCTTCTGTTATTTTATTAATCCTTGGAATTTTAAGTAGTCTGGCATCTTGCGATCTCAATTGAAAGATTGGGAAAGATGTGCAGCAGGTTAGGGTAACAAAGGATAAAGATAGAAACATACTGACAAGTGAGGAGAGTGTGTTGAACAGATGGAAAGAGTACTTTCAGAGGCTGATGAATGAAGAGAACGAGAGAGAGAGAGAGAGAACAGGTTGGATGATGTGGAGATAGAGAATCAGGAAGAGCAACGGATTAGCAAGGAGGAAGTAAGGACAGCTATGAAGAGGATGAAGAATGGAAAGGATGTTGGTCCAGACTCAACTCAATAAATAAAGTGTGCAGAAAGTGAAGGTTCTGAATACTTTCTGAACCCATTGTAGATAAGCGGAGTTGTGCTCCCACACTGGCAAGAGTTTTACCGTTTAATAAATACTTACAGATTATTTTGCAGGCAATTCCAGACAATGTGAGAAGTCATAAATGAATATAACAGACCATAAATCCTGCACAGTCCACAGTACTTTCATTACAGTAGGGGCAGCAATTACATTTACTTATTTGGCAGACACCTTTATCCCAGGTAACTTACACCATTTCTTTTGGTTTTCCAACTGCTGCACAGTGTCACTTGTGAGATTTAAAGTCCAAAAAGGGTTTAAGTCCAAAGCTTTAACCACTACACCACACTCCCTGCCATGCAGCACCATGTAAGGAATCTGCTTCGTAAGGGACGCCAGCCTATCACTAGGTAAGCTCAAATTTTGCACTGACACTCACAAATATTGTGCTAGTTTAGAGTCAACAGTCCACCTAGAAGCACATCTTTGGGATGTTGGGAGCTCAGGGCTCAGTGTCAACGATACTTCAGTTCACGGTCAGATCTGATGAAGAAAGCAGCAGCAATGGAATCTACCAGGGCTTAGAAAGAAACATTGCTGGTGCCTTCCCGCTGAAATGCCACACAGACCTCTGCAGACAAGCTTAACAGTGTCAAGCTTTAGAGAGTTTCAAGTTTGTCATGTGAGAAATGGCAGCGTGGGACAGGCTGCAACTTTACTTTTACTCATTCTGTTTTAATCACAAAATCTGTGCCTTTATTTTCATGGCATTTTAAAAACAACAAAATTATGGTGCATCACCTGGAATGGTTGTTACTACTGAAAACTATTTGAGGACACTGGTCTTTCCATATAAGTTGTCGGGACGCAGGCATATGGGTTATTCGAAAAGGTTAAAATATTCCCACACATTTTTCTCAGTGCTGTTATTTTGATCTGCTGTTTGAAGCAATGCTGTTTTTTTTTTTGTTTTTTTTTTTAAATATTTGATTAATATGCAAGTGGCATGGCAGGTGCTTGTTGCTGCACTGCTGGTGCTAATGTGGTTTCTGATGTGTTCTTGGATGGCGTTCCCGTCTAACATCCTGTTTACTTCACACAGGGTCAAGTCATGTACAGCATCATCTGCATCACTTCACTGCTCTTCTTGACAGGTATGTAATAATAATAATAATAATAATTCTTTATATTTATATAGCGCTTTTCTCACTACTCAAACAGCAACATGTGCACATTCGAAAGACAAACGATGTGAACGGTGGGCACTAGAGGCAACTTAAGTTACCTTCAATGGTAACATTCAGTTTAGACGTTAAGACTTTTCTAACTATCAGCTTAAAATACCTTGACCGGCTGCTATATGGCTTGGAAGAAGTTCAGACTAGACTAAGTCAAAAATCGTACTCCTCTTCACACCAAGTTTCCCAAACTTATTCCCCTAATCAATTGCTCAATGACTTAAATTACGTTATTTACAAAGGTGAATATCCACTTTTGTAAAAGGGGTGAGATGGGTCAAACTGCAGCCTGCTATACCTATGATGTAGGTCACGTTAGGATTGATGCTAACAACATCGCCCTTTGAGTCCTCACACAAACCTAATCTTAACTGTAGTGTAACGGGGCATGTAATGGGCGCTTCGTGACCAACGTTGAGGGTGTTTTGTGATGTTGGGGCGTTACAGAACTGACCGCTCAGGTACTGCAGTCTGCAGTTACACTCTGTTGAAAAGGGCAAGCGTCTGTGAGTCTCTCCAGTTGCTACGTCTCTATCATTACAACAGGTGGCACAATACAAACTTTTGTAGCAATGCATTTTACTACTACATTAATGTTTGTGAGGTGCCACCTGTTGGAGTGACAAAGCATAAATGTTTGTGAATGTGCCGCCGAATGAAATGCATTCTGTAATGCATGTAGTAATAAAATGCATTGTGAAGAATTGACAAACGTGAATAACTGGAATCAGTCAGGACTGGTTACTATTGTCATCCTGGCGCCCGTCTTGCACCAGTGACCTTCCATCTCCTAATGAGCACAGATTGGCTTAAGTGGATTTGATAATTGATGGAGAGGTGTTTGTAGTCCTGATGCCCCCTCCAGGTTAGTCTCTGCCTTGCACCCAGTGATTTGTAGATCCATCCATCCATCCATAGATCAGATCCCTATTATCCTGAACTAGAGCAACCTGATTTACAGTGCCTATAAAAGTGTTAACCTCTTTAGAATTTTTCCCCATTTTATTTTATTTATACACAGGTAACAATAAAATTGGGGGGCAGTTTGATTTAGTGAATCTTCATTTAATATAGTGCTTTTCACTGTGCTGACCAATTTAAAATGTAATCTACTGTGAAAAAACATTCCAAGGTTATTTGCAGTCACCTTAAATCAATGAGAGCATAGACAGGTGACATGACCGGCTCAAGAACATCCAGCAGGTTGGTAATGGGGACTGAACTGGACATCGTGTATGTTGAAGTCCAACGTCTAAGCTATGCTGGCTGTGATAAAGGTGTGTTAATTTAATGAATCTTTGTTGTATTATCTTTCCTGGGTACTGTCATCCACCTTAATAAAAGAATAAGTGTCTGTGTATCCATCCATTTACTATGTCTGTGTCATTCTAAAAGGTGGCACATCGCTAACATTAACACTGCTTTTACAAATCCCATACCAAATGGCATATAAAAAGAGGCATATGCAACTCATTTGTCATTCCAACAGATCGGGCATCACAAACATTTGTAGCAATATATTTTATTACTGGAAATGTTGGTGATGTGCCCTCTGATGGAATACTAGAGACATAGTGTAGGAACTGCAAAACCCAGCCATAGGGGATGCACAAACCAGTATGTTTATTTGTGCTGGTCCCAAGCCCAGATAAATGGGGAGGGTTATGTCAGGAAGGGCATTTTGCCAAAATCAATATGCGGACAATACAAATTTCCATACCGGATCGGTCGAGCCCCAGGTTAACAACGACTGCCACCAGTACTGTTAGTCAACACGGTGCTGGTGGAAATTGGGCTACTGCTGGCCGAAGGAGAAGAAGAGGGAGGGAGAGGAGGAAAGTAAAGAGAGTGGAACTGAGGGTAGGAAGTTTGAATGTTGGCAGTATGAATGGTAAGGAGAGAGAATTAGCAGATATGATGGACAGAAGGAAGGTTGATATATTGTGAGTGAAGAGACTAAATGGAAGGGGAGTAAGGCCAGGTGGACCGGAGGAGGATTCAAATTGTGGTGTAGATGGGAGGAGAAATGGAGTAGGAGTTATTCTGAAGGAACAGTATGTCAAGAGTGTTTTGGAGGTGAAAAAAGTGTCAGACAGAGTAATGATTATGAAGCTGGAAATTGGAGGTGTGATGATGAATGTTGTTAGTGCATATGCCCCATAAGTTGGGTGTGCAGTGGGTGAGAAAGAAGATTTTTGGAGTGAGTTGGATGAAGTGATGGTCAGAAAGTGGTGATTGGAGCGGATTTTAATGGACATGTTGGTGAAGGGAACAGAGGAGACGAGGAGGTGATGGGTAGGTATGGTGTCAAGGAGAGGAATGAAGAAGGTCAGAGGATAGTGGATTTCACCAAAAGGATGGACATGGCTGTGGTGAATACGTATTTTAAGAAAAGGGAGGAACATAGCGTGACGTACAAGAGTGGAGTGAAGATGCACACAGGTAGATGACATCCTATGAAGAAGAGCCAATCTGAAGGAGATTGAAGACTGCAAAGTGGTGGCAGGGGAAAGTGTAGTTAAGCAGCATAGGATGGTGGTCTGTAGGATGATGTTGGAGATCAAGAAGAAGAGGAGGAGAGTGAGGGCAGAGCCAAAAATCAAATGGTGGAAGTTGAAAAAGGAAGACTGTCAAGGTTGAGTTTAGGGAGGAGGTGAGACAGGCACTGGGTGGCAGTGAAGAGTCACCAGACAGCTGGGAAACTACAGCAGATGTAGTAAGAGTGACAGCAAGAAGGGTGCTTGGCGTGACATCTGGAAAGAGGAAGGAGGAAAAGGAAACCTGGTGGTGGAATGAGGAAGTACAGGAGAGTATACAGAGGAAGAGGATGGCAAAGAAGAAGTGGGAAAGTCAGAGAGATGCAGAAAGTAGACAAGAGTACAAGGAGATAAGGCGTAAGGTGAAGAGAGAGGTGGCGAAGGCTAAAGAAAAGGCGTATGATGAGTTGTATGAGAGGTTGGACACTAAAGATGGAGAAAAGGACCGGTGGGCTACAGAGGGGCAGAGCTGAGAAAGATGTGCAGCAGGTTAGGGTGATTAAGGATAAAGATGGAAACATACTCACAAGCGAGGAGAGTGTGTTGAGCAGATGGAAAGAGGACTTTGAGAGGCTGATGAATGAAGAGAACGAGAGAGAGAGAGAGAGAAGAGGTTGGATGATGTGAAGATAGTGAATCAGGACGTGCAACGGATTAGCAAGGAGGAAGTAAGGACAGTGATGAAGAGGATGAAAAATAGAAAGGCTGTTGGTCCAGATGACATACCTGTGGAAGCATGGAGGTGTTTAGGAGAGATGGCAGTGGAGTTTTTAACCGGATTGTTTAATGGAATCTTGGAAAGTGAGAGGATGTCTGAGGAGTGGAGAAGTGTACTGGTGCCGATATTTAAGAATAAGGGGGATGTGCAGGACTGCAGTAACTACAAGGGGATAAAACTGATGAGCTACAGCATGAAGTTATGGGAAAGAGTAGTGGAAGCTCAGTTAATAAGTGAGGTGATGATTAGTGAGCAGCAGGATGGGTTCATGCCAAGAAAGAGCACCACAGATGAGATGTTTGCTCTGAGGGTGTTGATGGAGAAGTTTAGAGAAGGTCAGAAGGAGTTGCATTGCGTCTTTGTGGACCTGGAGAAAGCATATGACAGGGTGACTGAGAGGAGCTGTGGTATTGTATGAAGAAGTCAGGAGTGGCAGAGAAGTACGTAAGAGTGGTACAGGAAATGTACGAGAGAAGTGTGACCGTGGTGAGGTCTGTGGTGGGAGTGATGGAGGTGTGATTACATCAGGGATTGGCTCTGAGCCCTTTCTTATTGGCAATGGTGATGGAGAGGTCGACAGACGAGATTAGACAGGAGTCCCCGTGGACTGTGATGTTTGCTGACGACATTGTGATCTGTAGCGATAGTAGGGAGCAGATTGAGGAGACCCTGGAGAGGTGGAGATATGAGAGGAGAGGAATGAAGGTCAGTAGGAACAAGACAGAATACATGTTTGTAAATGAGAGGGAGGTCAGTGGAATGGTGAGGATACAGGGAGTAGAGCTGGCGAAGGTGGATGAGTTTAAATACTTGGGATCAACAGTACAGAGTAACGGGGATTGTGGAAGAGAAGTGAAGAAGAGAGTGCAGGCAGGGTGGAACGGGTGGAGAAAAGTGTCAGGATGTTGGTACAGACGGGTATCAGCAAGAGTGAAAGGGAAGGTCTACAGGATGGTAGGGAGACCAGCTGTGTTATATGGGGTGGAGACAGTGGCACTGACCAGAAAGCAGGAGACTGAGCTGGAGGTGGCAGAGTTAAAGATGTTAAGATTTGCATTGGGTGTGACGAGGACGGACAGGATTAGAAATGAGGACATTAGAGGGTCAGCTCAGGTTGGATGGTTGGGAGACAAAGTCAGTGAGGCGAGTTTGCATTGGTTTGGACATGTGCAGAGGAGAGATGCTGAGTATAATGAGAGAAGGGTGCTAAGGATAGAGCTGCCAGGGAAGAGGAGAAGAGGAAGGCCTAAGAGAAGGTTTATGGATGTGGTGAGAGAGGACATGCAGGTGATGGGTGTAACAGAGCAAGATGCAAAGGGCAAAAAGATATGGAAGAAGATGATCTGCTGTGGTGACCTCTAATGGGAGCAGCCGAAACAAAGAAGAAGTGTAGCAACTGGACAGACTCACAGCTGTCCTTTTATTAAGGTGGATACATTATTGTAACCAAGTGTTTTAAAAAGCTGTAAAGAGGCTATTTTTCAAGGATTATTGAGATAGGATGTCATTTTGAAATTAGCCAATAATTATTTCAGCAAGAGAGGATAAAAAATAGAATTTAATGTGTCCCCTATGGTGAGCCAACAGTCAAAATGAAAAAGAAAGTCCTTATTAGTATGTTAATTGTTAAATTAATTGAGTGTTTTATTAACTGATTGTTTGCTTACAGGCATGCCACATAAACTGAACAAGCTATTAGTCAGTAAGCAATGCCACCAGGGAGCTGTAAGCTCATTTTTTTTGCAATATGCAAGTGACAAGCTCTGCCAACTGCCGTTGGCTTCCGTTACAGAGGAAGGTAATTTCCCAGTCTGTGGAGACTTAAAAAAAAAAAAAAAAAAAAGATTTCTAAGGATTTTTTTTCAGTTACTACCGTAAGAAGTCTGGCTGTGCAAACATCCGCGACTATAAATATCCAGATCTGGCATCATGGGCGACACTGCATTGGTAAGGTGTTGGACGTTCAGGGGTTTTCAGAGAACTCCCCACTCTCATCCTCGAGTGTTCTCTGGCTTTGGTTTTAATTCCCTGTTTATTCGCTTACTGACTCATTAGTATCAAAATGTGACATTTATTGTCAAGGCTTCAAATTCTACATCTAATTAAATCGATTTACTGCTCGTGGAAAACGTCTGTTCATGTGAGGCTAGCCAGCCAGTGACCAAATAGACTCCCTGCTTGCGATTTCAACAAGCACAGATGGGAACTCAGAAACGGCCCACTAAACTGGCAGTGGTGTGATTCTGGGATTTTTTTCAGTCATGATTTGAGTTTTGTATTGTAGCGATCCGCGACTCTTGGGGAGATGACAAGGCTGCCAACAGATTAGCGTAGAAATGAAGCTGCTACGCCTGTAAAAGGAGGGACGGATGGAATTAGGCCAACGTCTAAGTACTGCAGTATTTTACACCCCAATATTAACAAAACACACCAGAAAAAAAGGTCAAAATAAATAAATAATATATATTCACCAAATATATATGCAACAATTTACAAACGCAGCAGTGAAAACCAATAACAAACATATAAAACGAACGTCACGGACATCGTCGCCAGACAACACACACAGACCCGAAAGTCTTTACTGTAAATGGTGGGTGTGGATCTTCAAGTGCAAACAACTGTTACTTGAAAGAAAAATGTGATGGAATAATCCCTCTTTGTAAACGGCTACTCGGAAAAATTGGTAATGCAACACAATCCTACCATCAAAGTCCAGAAGGTGAATGATCTTCTGAGGCGCACCTCTTCCATAAACAGCAACAGTAGACATGAATGGAGAAAAAAAGCCCACCGCCGTTCTTCTATTCGATGGTCATGCCAAATCTTCTTCCGCCGCGAATATCCAGTTCAGAGAAGAGTTTTTGGGTGCTGCCAATGATCGAGTTTATGAAGAATGAAAAAGTCCCGCCACTTCTTCAACCCGTCTTCTTGTGTTATACGGTGGTTTGGACACTCCCGTTATATTACCGCCATCTGGTGTAAGTCCCGCCACATTCTTCTCTTCCGGTTTTCTACGCACCGCGCCTACAAGTACATACTACAATTCCCACAAGCCCCTCGGCATCCCTGGAAACCTGCTTAAAGACACAGGCGCCGTATTTACAACCCAGGTATCTACTGTATGGCAGAAGTGTTGTTACTAGCATGCAACAATCACGAAACGGGACATACTCTCCGAAAGAAAAACCCGTATGTGGCAACGCTAAGGTAAATTATTTAACGAAAATCTCCCATTAATATGATATTATTGGCTTATGGCTTACAATATGATATTCAATATAAGGGCACTACATGTCTGCATCTCACACACACACATACACACATACACACATCTATCTATCTATCTATCTATCTATCTATCTATCTATCTATCTATCTATCTATCTATCTATCTATCTATCTATCTATCTATCTATCTATCTATCTTATAATGCCTTTCACATCTATCTATCTATCTATCTATCTATCTATCTATCTATCTATCTATCTATCTATCTATCTATCTATCTATCTATCTATCTATCTATCTATCTATCTACTCTACAGAAATGCTTTCCATCGCATTGTGGACATTTTTGCGGCTGGAGCGCCCTCTGGTGGCCACAGATATTCACGCATCTCCTCTGAGCCCAAACCCCACCATAGTATGAGGCCGGGCCCACCTGTCCTGTTTAGATGGACGTGTGACTCGCCGTACGCTCTCATTTGTTCCACATTTGTTTTCTTACTACAGGAAGGAAGCTACGACAAGGTGTCAACTGACATTTATTTCATTGCTTTTATCTGATCTCAACAGCTCTAAACGTACCAACTGCCTCTGTATCATTAGGAAATGCATGCGGCTTGTGGACATTAGTTAATAAGCTTATTAATAAGGAGATATGTGTTGGTGGATTTGTGCTTTTAGGTTTGAGGGACAAATTAGTGATGATGGGGGAGTAGGTGTCTGCTGCACGTCTCTTCCAGTTGTGTGAAACAGACCTTGAAATCATTCAGCACTCATAATTGATTAAGATTCAAATAGTATTGTGGATTCAGATAGTATTCAGACCCCTTCACTTTCTACACATGTTATTGTGTAATAGATTTAGTTTTAAATTGATACATTTGCCATTTTTGCCCTATACTCGGTATCCCATAATGACAAAGTGAAAACATGTTTTCAGAAAGATATAAAAATTTGTTAAAAATCAAAAACTGAAATTGCTCATTCCTATAAGCATTCAAACTCTTAATTCAGTACTTTGTAGAAGCCCCTTTGGCAGTTCAAGCCTCCTTGGGTGAGTCTCTGCACGCTTTGCATCCCTGGATTTGGACAGTTTATCCTATTCTCTCTCTGGCAGATCCTCTCAGGTTCCATTAGATTGGATGGGAAGCGTCTGTAAATTACCATCTTCACAAGTTCTATAGGGTTTGGTTGGGTCACCCAAGGACACTCATAAACTTGTCCCAAAGCGACTCTAGTCATTGTCATTCTGGAAGGTGAACCGTTGTCCCATTATGAGGTGGTGTGCACTCTCGGTCAGATTTTCTTCAAGGAGCTCTTTGCGTTTGGCAGCATTCATCCATCCCTCAATTCTGACCAGTTCCCTGTCCCCACACCTCCATAGCATGATGTAGCCACCTCCATGCTTCACCATAGTGATGATATTTGGCAGATGATAGGAAGTCTCCACCAGACATGATGCTTGGCGTTCTACCCAAAGAGTTCAATTTGTGTCTCATCAGACCAGAGAATGTTTTTCCTCATGCTCTTAAAGTTCTTTAAATGCCTTTTATTCAAGGAAGGTTTCTATCTGGCCACCTTACTATTAATGCCTGATTGACTGAGTGCTGCTGAGATGGTCATCCTCCTAACAGATTGGTTACAAACTCTGGTTTGTAAGCAATGAAAAAGTCAAATAAGTAATCAGGGCCTCGGCCATTTGAGGCTTTATATGTTAACTGGCAGTGTAAGCCTGTGCTGTAAAAAGCCCGGGCTCCTAGAAACCATTGAAATCGTTAGAAACAAAATTGAAATGCAGAGTCAGCGGTTTCGTTTTGTGAACATGCTCGTCCCCCTTGTCTATCAGCGGCTAAGCGAGTTTCTTTCTCCTCAGAGGTTTCGTTTTGCTGATGTGCTCGTCCCTGTTGTCTATCAGTGGCTAAGTGAGTTTCTCTCTCCTTGGAGGTTTCGTTTTACAGATGTGCTCGTCCCCCGTTGTCTATCAGCGGCTAAGCGAGTTTCTTTCTCCTCAGAGGTTTCGTTTTGCTGATGTTCTCGTCCCCCTTGTCTATCAGTGGCTAAGCAAGTTTGTCTCTCCTCGGAGGTTTCGTTTTGCCGATGTGCTTGCCTCGTTTGTGTATTAGCAGCTAAGCGAGTTTGTCTTTCGTCATTGGTTTCCCTTTGGCGATGGAGTCATTTTCTTTCAGATTCATGCTGTAGCCTCATCCTTCTTTCTTCTTCTGACTCATTAAATAACTTGGGGCCACCTTGCTGGCTCTTTGAGCTTCATGCTGTAGCCTTGCACTGCCAAGCAGGACAGACAGACACACACACTTCCACGCGTAGACGTTTATATGTAAGAAAAGGAGGATTTTGAAATCAACCCTAAACTCAACTGAGAGCAAGTGTATCAACTCTAAGACAGGGGTTAGGTGGTCGTATTTTTTGATTTGTGTAAATAATTCTTGTATTTTCAGCACAGTTTTGTCACTGAGGTCTACGGAGAGTTCTTTGGACTTCATGGTTTAACTTTTGTCCTGACACGCAGTGTGAATTTTAGGACCTTCTATGCACAGATAGACTTGTGCCTTCCGAAACGGTGGTCAATCAAATTCCGTTTGCCACATTCTAGAGACATCTCAAGGAGTGAACGTGATGGGATCTGAATATTTTTTTTCTGAATCCATTGTCGGATCATAAAAGCTCTTTAAACTTAGCAAGGAAGAAGTGGCCCATTCAGTCATCTGACAAGTCACCAACATTTGGTTTCAACTGTGCTTACGTTTGGCAGGTGCAGAGGCCCTGAGTGTCATCCAGCCACCATTCGTCACTGCAGTCACTGGCAAAGACACCGTCCTGCCTTGTGTTTTTAACCCTGGAGATGCGACAGTCAAACGCAGAATCCCACATTGGTACTTTGGGGAAAGAATCAACCGGACGGATGTTTACCCAGAAAACAACTATTCTTCCAGTCATCACAAAGGAAGGGTCACCATGGAAGAGGAAGATGGGAACAACAGCATTTCTC
Organism: Erpetoichthys calabaricus; assembly: GCF_900747795.2. Taxonomy (NCBI): domain Eukaryota; kingdom Metazoa; phylum Chordata; class Cladistia; order Polypteriformes; family Polypteridae; genus Erpetoichthys; species Erpetoichthys calabaricus. The sequence continues at coordinate 4,861,974 of NC_041410.2, read as the reverse complement.
TCAGGATGTTGGACGTCCACCCTGGTGATCACAATACGTATTACTGCATGATGTCCTGCATCGCGAACGACTTTCCTCAACGCCCCACTGGAAATGGCACCTTACTCTTTGTTCATGGTAAGATGGAATAAATAAGAAAATACAAACCTAACTATCTTTTTCTATCCTCATCAGGTCCTGTTTGTCCTCTTGTCTCAGGGCAGTAATGGACACCTTTAATGAAATCTTCAGTTCCTTGGCAATCTGTCACATGGAATAACCTTCATTAGGCACAAAAACAAAAAACAACAAAAAACTGACAACAATAGATCAACATGTTTCTTCACAAATCTGTTTCATTTTGGCCATTTTGTATCCTAGAACTGGACTTTGGGAGTGCCAGTACTTTGCAACCCAAATGAACAGAATACAGTGGCGTAGCTAGAGATTTTGTTGCCTGGGGTGGTCTTTAAGTTTGCCAAACTTGCAAATTAAAACATAATACATATCATACAAAAAATGAAAACAACAAAAATGTTAACTACATTTTTAAATTCTTAATTACAATTACAATTTAATTACAATCTAAAATCTACAATCTACAACTATTCAAACAATAAATCTACAGTATTACTTTTCTTGCTTTTTTGTGGGCAAAATTGTCAATGACATTTTAAAAGTCGATATTGTTTGTCAGTTGCTGCTCTGTGGAAAGTATGGCAAGGTGTCTTAAATGCAAAGTACTCAGTGAAGATCTTAAATAATTTTTTTTATAAGGTTCAGTTTGGAGAAACTTCTCTCACAGCTAGTAACACTAATAGCCATTGTGTGGAAAATTTGCAGAAGTATTACGATATTTAGAGCAGAGTTTCCAAGATTTCATTTTTGAATACATTTCAAAAGTTATATATATATATATATATATATATATATATATATATATATATATATATATATATATATATATATATATATATATATATAATATATATATATATATATATATATAGATAGATAGATAGATAGATAGATAGATAGATAGATAGATAGATAGATAGATAGATAGATAGATAGATAGATAGATAGATAATGTACTAGGGGGGGCCAGTGCCTTTGGCGCCCAAACCCCAGCTGCGGCCTGGTAGGCCATTAAATTAAATGATTAAAATAAATTATTGAAATAATAATGATTTATTGAAATTAAAAATAATGACTTTCTTGATATTTTAGTTTATAATATAAAAACGCAATAAGAATCTGAAAATCTAACAACATCACATTAAAGGTCGATAAATTCTGAAAAGAATGATACCAAACATATATATGTAGATTTTAAAATAAGTCCAATTTAAAGAGTAACAAAAAAGTGACGTAGAAACGTCACATAAAACCGTTACACTTTTAGGCTTAGGATTGACAGACGAGATTAGACAGGAGTCCCCGTGTTTGCTGATGACATTGTGATCTGTAGAGAGAGTAGGGAGCAGGTTGAGGAGACCCTGGAGAGGTGGAGATATGAGGAGGAGAGGAGAGGAGTGAAGGTCAATAGGACCACCACGACAGAATACATGTGTGTGAATGACAAGGGGGTCAGTGGAATGGTGAGGATGCTGGGAGTAGAGTTGGCGAAGGTGGATGAGCTTAAATACTTGGTATCAACAGTACAGAGTAATGGGGATTGTGGAAGAGAAGTGAAAAAGAGAGTGCAGGCAGGGTGGAGAAGAGTGTCAGGAGTGATTTGTGACAGACGGGTATCAGCAAGAGTGACAGGGAAGGTCTACAGGACGGCAGTGAAACCAGCTATGTTATATGGGTTGGAGACAGTGGCACTGACCAGAAAGCAGAAGACAGAGCTGGAGATGGCAGAGTTAAAGATATTAAGATTTGCATTGGGTGTGACGAAGATGGACAGGATTAGAAATGAGGACATTAGAGGGTCAGCTCAAGTTCGACGGTTGGGAGACAAAGTCAGAGAGGCGAGATTGTGCTGGTTTGGACGTGTGCAGAGGAGAGATGCTGAGTATAATGAGAGAAGGGTGCTAAGGATAGAGCTGCCAGGTAAGAGGAGAAGAAGAAGGCCTAAGTGAAGGTTTATGGATGTGGTGAGAGAGGACATGCAGGTGATGGGGGTGACAGAACAAGACAGAAAGATATGGAAGAAGATGATCTGCTGTGGCGACCACTAATGGGAGCAGCCGAAAGAAGAAGAGTAGATTGCAAATATAACTTTGCAACATATGTATTTATAACAGTTTTTAAACATTAAAATGGCGTCATTTTGACATACACGATGCACATTATCTTGCCAAAGCCATATCAAACAAAATTGTCAAAAAAGTCTAAAAATTCTAGTACTAAAATTTATGAAAAAGTGCTGCCCCTAAAAAAGTGCCGCCAGGGTGGACCGCCCTTTCTGCTCCCTCCAGCTACCCCAGTGACAGAATAACAGGTTTCAGAGGTCATTAAATTAAATTATTAAAATAAATTATTGAAATAATAATGATTTATTGAAATTAAAAACCATGACTTTCTTGATATTTTAGTTTATAATATAAAAATGCAATAAGAATTCTGAAAATCTAAAAAATCTTAAAATCAGTCATTTCAAGCAGTAATAGGCATTAGAAATAATATTGAATGACTTTTAAGATCAATTTAATAGATAGATAGATAGATAGACAGATAGATAGATAGATAGATAGTGTAGTTGGCAGGATTAGATAGATAGATAGATACTTTATTAATCCCCAAGGGGAAATTCAATAATGGTATCTTGATAAAAAAAATATACATTTCTGTCAAAAACATGACACTTTCTGTGTGTGTTCAAATGTTTGAATGGTAGTGTGTGTATGTATATATATATATATATATATATATATATATATATATATATATATATATATATATATATATATATATATATATATATATATATATATATATATATATATATAAAGGTCAAATTCTGTTAGAACAAAGTGCTCGGGACTGAAGAAACCAATATGTTATAATGAGGATTTCTCCTTCTTCGTCTGTTATACGGTAGTTTGGATACTCTTGGTTATTACTGCCATCTGCTGTACGGAGTGAAAATCCTTCATTCCATTTACTATGCTAGATTCGTTTTTCCAATCCTGTGTTTCTAAGGAATGTCATTAGTTCCTTGTAATTGTCAGCGCTGTTGTCTTTTCCTATTTAGTGATCGCCTTTGATTTTGATATGGAATGCAGTGGAGTAACATTTGGTCGATTGTTTCCAATGAGACTCATTTTGCACACTTTCTGTCTCTATGGTGATGTTTTAGATACGGTCCTTAATTTAAAAGGGGAATTCGCTATAATGGTGTTTGCACGTAGTGCGGTTCTTTCAGGACTTATTGACAAAGCTGACTGCAGAATCCTGAACTTGATGGCAACATCTTTTGTCTTTTTGCCGGCATTAATAAAGAAGTTCCAACTTTATCTGTAAATTGCAGACGTCCCTGCTGGTTGGAAGCCAATTTGGAGCCATAGGGTTTGTTCCCCTCATTGTTCATAGCGTGCAGCAGTCTGTATTATTAGGCTTTGAATTTGGGGTGGTGGGATGGTTGGTGAGTTGGGGGACCCCCTTGATATCCGGAGCATGCGCCCCTTTAGTTACAAAAAATGGCACTCCTCATTATATTTAACACGGAATTTCTGGAGAGGTTGCCAGTTGAGTTTCATAAGCAGGTCCCCCTCAGTGTCTGGAGTGTGTGCCCCTTTCAAAAATGGTGCCCCAAGTGGCAGCTGTCACAAACTCTACAAAGAGCCATAGCAAGGTTTGGGGCAGCCACCCGTATATTTGGTTTCCTGGCTGGATAGCACTGATGTGCGCAAAACCGAGTCCAAAACAGAACTGAGGGAATAGGGAAAAGATGGAGGCTTTTAAAGGGGAAGACAGGAAGTGAGGTCATAGGGATCGGGCTCATGAAGGTCTTCAGCCATAGGCTCGAACCCAGACGTGACATCACAGGGGCCGGAACCAGCAAGGTCTTTTTCCATAGGCTTGGACGTCAAGAGGGCCAGGTGGAATCTCTCGTGAATGGTCTGCAAGAAAGGGAGAAAAAGAGTCAGTGCCCTCTGCCACATCTCGGTCTGATTCGGAACTGCCCTCACTCAAGCCCTTTAGCTGCCTCCCATGCGCACGTGTGTGACACAGCCTATGTTGCCTAGTGTTTCCAAACCATTAGGCTGTGGCCAAACCCAAAATATCATGCCTGATTTACTGGAATGTGGATGATCACCCTCACTCTGACGATCACTCTTATGATTCACCAAGGGGAACAGCGCTGTGACGATCGTGCTTGATGCACCGTGACGGCATTTGTAGGTTGACCACAGCTGATCCCCGACGACCTCCCCCTAATCCCTGTTGTGACGATCGCGCTTGATTCACTAATAGAGTCGAGCTTTGGACCACCGCCGTAAATAGAGCTGAAGTCGAATTTGATTGACAGTGACCCCGCCCCCTTGATCCACCCACAATGTCTCCAGTCTGCAGTGGCCGTTCTCGAGCTCTGCTCCATTGCAAGAGTGTGACAAATAAAGTAAGTGACATAAGCGTGCAATCCAATGGGCTGTTCAATGGAACTCCTGAATCGTGACTTTTGGACCGGAAGAAATGCACGTTTTGCTGCTTTTTTTTCATGGTTTTAAGGAATTTTAAACTAAGATTTCATTAAAACTGGGTGGCGCAGTGACGCTACTGCCTCACAGTTAGGAGACCCGGGTTCGCTTCCTGGGTCCTCCCTGCATGGAGTTTGCATGTTCTCCCCGTGTCTGCGTGGGTTTCCTCCGGGTACTCCAGTTTCCTCCCACAGTCCAAAGACATGCAGGTTAGGTGCATTGGCGATTCTAAATTGTCCCTGGTGTGTGTGTGCGCGCACCCTGTGGTGGGCTGGCGCTCTGTTTTGTTTCCTGCCATGTTGGCTGGGATTGGCTTCAGCAGACCCCCATGACCCTGTAGTTAGGATATAGCAGGTTGGATAATGGATGGATGGATGGATTTCTTTAAAACTGAGTTTGTTCTAATGGAATTTGACCTGTGTATATAGTAGACCCTGTTTGCGTGAAGATCTGTAATAAATGCCTGTCCAAATATGTTGACTTGTTTCCATGGGGTGTACTTACTTTTTCACATGACTGTATGTACTGTATATTGTGATGGGCGGCCACAGCCACTACCTGGACACCATCAGAGTGGAAGGACTAAGGGTGATGCCGCTGCTGACGCAATACCTCCCCTGGGACACTAGAGGGCAGCCCTCCTGGGCAGCTATGGCACCACGGATTCCCGCACTGGAGTTTGGTGTAGCCCTATTGGGTTCTGTGGGGGCCACCAGGGGGAGCTGCAGAGCCCTATAAAGGACCTCCAGTACACCTGAGAGTGATTCCAGATAATAGTGATGAGCCACCTGGAACATTCTCGGGACCTAAATAAGAGGAGCCACCTCACTCCATTCAATGGCCAGAGTCGGGAGGAAGAAGACAAAGCCTGAGGAGGAAGTGGAGGCGGATGGACTGGCAGCAGAGCAAAGCAGAGAACAGAAGAGTGGAATTGTGCTGTATTGTGTGTTGGTGATTTGTGCACAGTGTGCCTTGTAAATAAACCGGGTGCTGTGTTGAACCTGTGTCCAGCCTGTGTGTGTCCGGGCTGGCATCACAACATACAGTATATAGGAGGTGGCGCAGTGGGTGACAGTAAGGAGTCCCGGGTTCACTTCCCAGGTCCTCCCTGCGTGGAGTTTGCATGTTCTCCACGTGTCTGCGTGGGTTTCCTCCCACAGTCCAAAGACATGCAGGTTAGGCTCACTGGCGATCCTAAATTGTCCCTATAATGTGGTTGGTGTGTGTGTGTGTGTGTGTGTGCCCTGCGGTGGGTTTGTTCCTGCCTTGCACCCTGTGCTGGCTGGGATTGGCTCCAGCAGACCCCTGTGACCCTGTGTTAGGATATAGCGGGTTGGACAATGACCGACTGACTGGCTGACTGACTGACTGTATATAGGAACAGTACATTTCTCCTATGAAAGACGAAGGTTTCATTTGAACGTTAACCAATCAAGTTTCACATGTATGCTTTACTGCAGGCCACCTGAACCTCTCTGCGCCCATGTACAGCCTGTACGACCAGACCATAATCCTCTCCTGCAACGTCACGGTTGCAAAATCTCAACATGCTCAGCTCTTCTGGATGCAAGGAACCACAGAGCTCTCGGAGGAAATTTCGGTACAGAGCATTACCCGGCTTGAGAACGGGATGGAGGCCTTACAAAGTCAACTCACCACCGACTTTCCTAACATGCCGGTCACCTACACCTGTGTGCTGACCTACAACTCTCAACACCGCATCATTAATGAATCCGTCACGCTCAGTAAGTACCGTCTTGGCACGCTCAAGCCTCGGGGCGTATCTTACATCTGCTTATCTAGCACATGAGAGAACTACTTAACGGATTTAGTTCGGGCTTTTTTCCAGAATTTTCTTGAACATTCCGGTTGATTTTGTAATTTCTCTCATTGCATTAAGAATCACAGTTCGCTTGCAGGAGTGATATATTTGTGCTAATCCAAGACAGAGGCTGCAGGCTGAGGGGAGGGAGAAGAGTGACGTCAGGACTGAGGAGCCGAGGACACTATTACGCGGGCAATGCCGCGGGGGGCGGCTAGTTTTGAGTAAAGAAGAATTCAAATGTCTTGTTAGTTAGCAGCAGATCTTGCCAGGCGTCTTCTGAACCAATGTTCCTTCCAGCTTGTGAAGCTGCAGGAGTCACTCATTTTTCTTTTGTTTTCTTTTGCAGATCCAGCAGAGGCTCCTGTACTTTTGTACACAGCGGTCATTTTGAAATCTCTCCTTATACTTCTCATTGTCCTTTGTGCAATTGTGAAAGAGCGAAGAAGTTCCAGCTTGTAAATCTACGCCCCTCTCATGAGTGACCCCAGGAGCTGCACATGACCAAATTACCTTGAGGACAAAGTCCACACACAGCCTTACCACACCACCAATGATTGCATTGTCCAGGGTCTCGAAGATGTGCCTGTTTGGAGTCGAAAAAACCTACAGTGTGCCCCCCCCCCCCCCACCAGTGGTGAGGACTTTGAACTGTACAGCATACAGCACATTCTATGGCCAAAAGTTTGTGGACACCGGACCATCACACCTATATGAGCTGGTTGGACATCCCATTTCAAAACCAAGGGCATTAATATGGAGATGCCCACCTCACACCGTAACAGCCTTCAATCTTCTTTCCATAAGATTTTGGAAGTGCGTCCCTGGGAATTTGTGTCCAGTCGGCCAAAACAGCATTTGTGAAGTCAGGCCCTGATGCTGGGTGAGAAGGCCTGCTCACAACTGGAGCTCCAGTTCATCCCAAAAGTGTTCAGTAGAGTTGAGGTCAGGGCTTGTGTGCAGGCCACTTATGTCTTGATGGACCACAGGGCAGATTACGAAACACGGAATGAGATGTTACTATCCTTGTGCAAGCACATACAATAGGTTCAGTTACGCTTGTCGGTGAATGGTGAATGGTAGACCTGGAGAAGTTTGTAGAATATTGGGACTCATCATCTGTAGTGTTCCTTTGGCTCATGGGGTGTTTTGGCCTTTCACACTATACACCCTCACCAGAGGTGGCCAGCTATAGGGTGATGAGCCCTAAGCTTGCGTCCCATGCCCAATTAGTCATGAGAGTCGCTTTGGTGTTAAATGGATGACATCTCATGAACCTATGTATGGCAGCCTAAGCTTGTTACTTGGGGGCCCAGCAGGGGGCATTCCTCTTCATCCAATGCCACTGGCTACTTCTCTCCACTGCCTCTGATGCAGCTTTGATAGCTGCGCGCTGGCTCTGTCCCCTAATTCCCAGGTCTCTCAGCAGTTTGATGGTAGATGTTGCCACAAACCCTCTGCATCCAACTTCCACTGGGCGAACTTCCATGGTCCAGCCGCGATGTTGCGCTTCAGCAGCTAACTCAGCATAGTGTAGATATTTCCGCTTGTATGCCTCATCCATGGAATCCTCCTAGGGTACGGTGAGCTCCATAATGTAACCCTTCCTTAAGGAAGGGGACCAGAGCACCATGTCAGGTCTCAAGGTAGTAGTGGCAATCTCCGGAGGAAACCCCAACTGTTGGCCAATATCTACCAGCAGTTTCCGGTCACGTGCTAAGCACAGCTGACTTCTCTCCGATGGTGTGGAGTTGCTCCTGGTAACTGTAGCACCTTCTTGGACAAATGGATGGATGATTAGATATTGGTGACGAAAGGGCATTGATGAGAGATCATTTTTCCTCCATTGTGGACGCAAGGCTCTTTAGGACCTGGTTGTGGCGGCAAGTGTATCGCCCTTGGGTGAGACTGGTCTTACACCCCGTGAGTATATGCCGGAGGGAGGTTGGCCTGGAGCAAAGGGCACACCCTGGATCTTCACCAATCCACTGATGGAGATTGGTTGGTGTTGGCAGGACGTCATAATGGAATAGAAAAGGGTCTTCACAAGCTGTTGATACAAAATTGGAAGTGGACAATTGTCTAAGATGTCATTGTCTGCTGTAGGATTAAGAGAACCCTTCACTGGAACCAAAGGCTCCAGCCCAAACCCTGACAGCATTCCAACTTTGAACAAACTTGACAGTAGGCACTATGCAGTCCAGACGGTAATCTTCTCCTGCCATCTGCCAAACCCAGATTGGTCCATCAGACCAGCAGATAGTGAAGACAACTCCAGAGAACACATTTTCACAGCATCACCATCCAAAAGTGGGCAATGTGCCTTAAGACCACTCCAGCCGATGCTTGGCATTGTAGGTAATGATCCTAGGCTTGGCTGTGAAGCTCCTGATGCACAGTTCTTGTGCTAATGTTGCTTCCAGAGGCAGTTTGCCACTTGGTTGTGAGTGGTGCCCCACACAGGATTGGCCATTTTTACATGCATCAGCACTCAGTGGCCACACTTTGTGAGATTCATGGTGTATCACTTGATGGCTGAGCTGCTGTTGCTCCTTTGATGCCACCACTTCACAATAATAGCAGTGACAGTTGACCAGGGGGAAGATCTAACAGAACAGAAGTTTCAAGTATCGACCTGTGGCAAAGGTGGCATCCTGTGACAGGCCCGTGTTTAAAGTCACTAAGCTCTTCAGTTCGACTCGATGTTTGTTAATGGAGATTGCATGGATATCTACTGAATTCATGCCCCTGTTAAAAATGAAGCACCTGAGGGATGTCCACATACTTTTGGCCATGAATTGTAGCTGTTTGTATCCCCACCACTAAGTTCCAGCCTTTATTTGAGAAATTTGCTTTATTATCTGGGCTTCAGTTGTAGAAAAATAGAAACAATTGGAATGAATCTGTAAAGCAGTGTGGGATGATATACACATACATTCTTATTAGCTGCGCTGCGCATCTAAGATGGGTTGAAATCTAAATAATCAACATAGACCTCAGTGTTAATATTTGCAGTGCACCATCTATTGGAATTATTTTGTAATCCTTGTAGTAATAAAATGCACCGCATTTACCATTCCAACAAAGGGCACATCACAAATAGTTGTAATAAAATGAATAACTATAAATGTTTGTGATACACCATCTGCTGGAATGACAAATTCATTCCACATGTCTCTGTTGTATGCCATTTGGTATGGGATTTGTAAAAGCAGTGTTAATGTTTGTGAAGTGCCATCTCTTGGTAAGACAATTTCAATGCATTTTATTACTGCCAATGTTTGTGATGCACCATCTGTTGGAATGACAAATGTGTTGCATATGTCTTTGTTATATGCCATTTGGTATGGGATTTATAAAAGCAGCATTAATGTTTGTGAAGCACCATCTCTTGGTAAGACAATTGCAATGCATGTTATTACTGCCAATGTTTGTGATGCATCATCTGTTGGAATGACAAATGCATTGCATATGTCTCTTTTATATGCCATTTGGTATTGGATTTGTAAAAGTAGTGTTAATGTTTGTGAAGCGCCATCTGTTGGAAAGATAATTGAAGTGCATTTTATTGCTGTAAATGTTTGTGATGCACCTTCTGTTGGAATGACAAATGCTTTGCACAGGTCTCTTTTATATGCCATTTGGTATGGGATTTGTAAAAGCAGTGTTAATGTTTGTGAAGCACCATCTCTTGGTAAGACAATTGCAATGCATGTTATTACTGCCAATGTTTGTGATGCATCATCTGTTGGAATGACAAATGCATTGCATATGTCTCTTTTATATGCCATTTGGTATTGGATTTGTAAAAGCAGTGTTAATGTTTGTGAAGCGCCATCTGTTGGAAAGATAATTGAAGTGCATTTTATTGCTCTAAATGTTTGTGATGCACCTTCTGTTGGAATGAAAAATGCTTTGCACAGGTCTCTTTTATATGCCATTTGGTATGGGATTTGTAAAAGCAGTGTTAATGTTTGTGAAGCACCATCTCTTGGTAAGACAATTGCAATGCATGTTATTACTGCCAATGTTTGTGATGCACCATCTGTTGGAATGACAAATGCATTGCATATGTCTCTTTTATATGCCATTTGGTATTGGATTTGTAAAAGTAGTGTTAATGTTTGTGAAGCGCCATCTGTTGGAAAGATAATTGAAGTGCATGTTTGTGATGCAGCATCTGTTGGAATGACAAATGCATTGCATATGTCTCTTTTATATGCCATTTGGTATTGGATTTGTAAAAGTAGTGTTAATGTTTGTGAAGCGCCATCTGTTGGAAAGATAATTGAAGTGCATTTTATTGCTCTAAATGTTTGTGATGCACCTTCTGTTGGAATGACAAATGCTTTGCACAGGTCTCTTTTATATGCCATTTGGTATGGGATTTGTAAAAGCAGTGTTAATGTTTGTGAAGCACCATCTCTTGGTAAGACAATTGCAATGCATGTTATTACTGCCAATGTTTGTGATGCATCATCTGTTGGAATGACAAATGCATTGCATATGTCTCTTTTATATGCCATTTGGTATTGGATTTGTAAAAGCAGTGTTAATGTTTGTGAAGCGCCATCTGTTGGAAAGATAATTGAAGTGCTTTTTTTTGCTCTAAATGTTTGTGATGCACCTTCTGTTGGAATGAAAAATGCTTTGCACAGGTCTCTTTTATATGCCATTTGGTATGGGATTTGTAAAAGCAGTGTTAATGTTTGTGAAGCACCATCTCTTGGTAAGACAATTGCAATGCATGTTATTACTGCCAATGTTTGTGATGCACCATCTGTTGGAATGACAAATGCATTGCATATGTCTCTTTTATATGCCATTTGGTATTGGATTTGTAAAAGTAGTGTTAATGTTTGTGAAGCGCCATCTGTTGGAAAGATAATTGAAGTGCATTTTATTGCTGTAAATGTTTGTGATGCACCTTCTGTTGGAATGACAAATGCTTTGCACAGGTCTCTTTTATATGCCATTTGGTATGGGATTTGTAAAAGCGGTGTTAATGTTTGTGAAGCACCATCTACTGAAAAGATAATTGAAATGCATTATATTGCTGCAAATGTTTGTGATGCACCATCTGTTGGAATGACAAATGCATTGCATATGTCTCTTTTAAATTTCATTTAGTATGGGATTTGTAAAAGCAGTGTTAATGTTTGTGATGCGCCACTTTTTAGAATGACACAGACATAGTAAATCGATGGATGCACAGACACTTATTCTTTTATTAAGGTGGATGACAGTGCCCATGAAAGAATACAACAAAGTTTCACTAAATTAACACACCTTTATCATAGCCAGGATAGCTTAGACATTGGACTGCTACATACAAGACGTCCAGGTCAATCCCACTACCAATCTGCTGGATGCTCTCATTGATTTAAGGTGACTGCAAATAACCTTGGAATGTGTTTTCACTGTAGATTACATTTTACATGGGTCTGCACAGTGAACAAGCACTAAATTAAATGAAGATTCACTAAATCAAACTGCCCCCAGAATGGGAAAAATTGTAAGGGGGTTAACACTTTTTATAGGCACAGTAAATCAGTTTACTGTCATTCAGGATAATAGGGATCTGAAGTCTAAACTGTAAATCACTGGGTGCAAGGCAGAGACTAATCTGGAGGGGGCGTCAGGACTACAAACATCTCTCCATCAATTATCAATTCCACTTAAGCCAATCTGTTCTCATTAGGAGATGGAAGGTCACTGGTGCAAGACAGACGCCAACCTGGAGGGGGCGCCAGGATGACAATGGTAGCCAGTCCTGACTGATTCCAGTTTTTCACGTTTGTCAATTTTTCACTTTCATGACAGACAACAGAAAACTGAAATATTTAATAAAATCAGGAGAACACGTATTTATTGACATATTTAAAAAAATGACATCAATATATAAGAATTTTACAAAAAAAAATAACTCAGCAAATGTGTATTTCTTAGAATTATACAAATTGAAATTTACAGAATAATAAAAGGAAGGGACCTGCAGGTTTGATGAATGTGCTACACATTTTTCAGTAATGATGCTACACAAATAGTAGTCTGGAGACAATGCTTTGCGTGTTTGTGTGTGCGTTGGGAAGTTTTCTGGCTTGACATTATTTAAACAGATTTGTATTTTTTTATGAATGTCACTTGAATGCCTAAATTCATAAGCGATATACCATTTTGGATGTAGTGGTTTTCCAAGGTGCTTTGAACCCGACACTCCAACCTGCTGTTTCCGAATACATTTCTGGCTGCACGATGCCTTTAACAAGAATAAAAAACAATACTTCTAAATCCCCAGGACCTTTATTCATTCTTATTTCATGGATTTTATTTTGTATTCCTTCTTGCTTTGCATTACAACAGCGATACTCCTGGGATCGCAAGGTTTTATGTTGGTTTGTTTTAATGAGAATTTGTTTATTGTGCTACAGAATGAGCCGACTGCCATATGTGAACAGCCAGGCAAAAAACTCACAGCCACCGTGGGCCCCCAGCTGAGCACCACTGATTTAAAACGAACTGTCACACCTCTGAAGCCGACCTTATCGATACAATCTGAGCGGATCGATTTAGTGATGGGCATTTCGATTCACTTTACTGATTCGATTCTTTCAAACTACCAGTTTAAGAGTCTCGATTTAATGTAATTCGGAAATTTGGTCCCCTCTGGTCACATTACAGATATGTAATTTAAAAAATGTGTACACATATATATGTGTATGTATGTGTGTATGTAACTAATAAATAACAGTTTATTTATTAAATATGTATAAATATAAAATTAATTATCATGATGGGCCGGGGTGCCATTGAGCCCCAAGCCCCAAACACGAAGACACAATACAGTCCACGGTTCAAATCAAAGTGTGTTTGTTATACACAATACCTCTCAAAAGTAACTTCTCCAGTTCACTTCTCTCTCCAACGCACTGCCCTCCTCCAGTCAAGTGTTGCTCGTCTTCCTCCCAGCTCTGACTCGCCTGGACAAGGGAGAGCGGTCCTTTTTATTGAGGACCTGGGAGTATTTTCGGTGCCAGGGCTGCTGCCCATTGGAAGCACTGCCAGGTCAAGCAGAAGTCTCACGTAATGGGAAGTGTAGCTTCCTGCACTGCCCTCTTGTGGCACCCACGGACCCAGCAGGGCTATGCTGACGAGACTACAGCTCCTGGGATTCCCTGCTGGTTCCCGAATGTGCGCCGATATGGAGGGCTGCTGCCATCTAGTGCCTGGGGGGATAATTACCCCTCAGAGACAGTCCTTCCCTGTCCTTTTCTTCTTTTATCTAAGCCAGGGAAAGTGTCTGGGATGTCTGTCCATCCACTTGGCTCGGGTAAGTCACCTTTCTCTCCCTTAATTGGGATGCCTGACCATCCTGTCTGGGTAAGGAACCTTCCCTACTCCTGGTAGGGATGCCAGTCCATCCTATGTGGCACTTACATTGTATATAAATCTATAATTAATTTTACATATAAATGTAGAATTATTTATTTAAAATGATAATTCATATGCTATTATCCCTTTTCCTAATGACTCGTTTACGAATCAAATGAACGAGAATCGTTACACTGCTTCTTGTGTAGTAATTTATTCACAAATCGAATGGAAGGGAATTATTAGACTGGTTCTCAGACAGTGACTTGTTCACAAATCGAACAAACGAGAATCATTAGACTGATTCTCGAGTAGGTACTTGTTCACAAACCGAATGGAAGAGAATTATTAGACTGGATTTCGGACAGTGACTCGTTCACAAATCGAATGAACGAGAATCGTTAGACTGGTTCTTGGGTAGTAATTTGTTCACAAACCAAATGGAAGAGAATTATTAGACTGGTTCTCGGACAGTGACTCGTTCACAAATCGAATGAACGAGAATCATTAGACTGATTTTTGGGTAATACCTCATTTACGAATCAATGAGCAAGAATTGTTAGAATGATTCTCAAACAGTGACTTGTTCACAAATCGAATGAACGAGAATCGTTACACTGGTTCTTGGGTAGTAATTTGTTCACTAACCAAATGGAAGAGCATCATTAGATTGATTCTTGAATAATGACTTGTTCAGAAATCGAATAAACAAGAATCATTAGATTCTCATTAGACTGATTCTTGAGTAGGTATTTGTTAACAAACCAAATGAATGAGAATCATTAGGCTGGTTCTTGGGTAGCGATTTGTTCACGAGTTAATTGAATGAGATTCGCTAGACTGATTATCGTGGAGTCCTTGTTTACGAATCAAATAAATGAGGATCATTAGACTGATTCTCGAGTAGTGACTTGTTCACGGACCAAATGGAAGAGAATTATTAGACTGGTTCTCGGACAGTGCATTTACAAATCGAATGAACGAGAATCATTACACTAATTTTTGGGTAATACCTCATTTACGAATCAATGAGCAAGAATTGTTAGAATGATTCTCAAACAGTGACTCGTTTACAAATCGAATGAACGAGAATCGTTACACTGCTTCTTGTGTAGTAATTTATTCACAAATCGAATGGAAGAGAATTATTAGACTGGATCTCGGACAATGACTCGTTCACAAATCGAATGAACGAGAATCGTTAGACTGGTTCTTGGGTAGTAATTTGTTCACAAACCAAATGGAAGAGAATTATTAGACTGGTTCTCGGACAGTGACTCGTTCACAAATCGAATAAATGAGAATTATTAGACTGATTCTCGAGTAGGTACTTGTCCATCCATACATCCATTTTCCAACCCGCTGAATCCGAACACAGGGTCACGGGGGTCTGGAGTAGGTACTTGTTCACAAACCAAATGGAAGAGAATTATTAGACTGGATCTCGGACAGTGACTCGTTCACAAATCGAATGAACGAGAATCGTTAGACTGGTTCTTGGGTAGTAATTTGTTCACGAACCAAATGGAAGAGCATCATTAGATTGATTCTTGAATAGTGACTCGTTCACAAATCGAATAAACGAGAATAATTAGATTCTCATTAGACTGATTCTCGAGTAGGTATTTGTTAACAAACCAAATGAATGAGAATCATTAGGCTGGTTCTTGGGTAGCGATTTGTTCACAAGTCAATTGAATGAGATTCGCTAGACTGATTATCGTGGAGTTACTTGTTTACGAATCAAATGAACGAGAATCATTAAACTGATTCTTGAGTAGTGATTTGTTCACAAACCAAATGGAAGACAATTATTAGACTGGTTCTCGGACAGTGACTCATTCACAAATCGAATGAACAAGAATTATTAGACTGATTCTTGAGTAGGTATTTGCTAACGAACCAAATGAACGAGAATCGTTAGACTGATTCTCGAGTTGGTATTTGTTAACAAACCAAATGAATGAGAATCATTAGACTGGTCCTTGGGTAGCGATTTGTTCACAAGTCAATTGAATGAGATTCGCTAGACTGATTATCGTGGAGTTACTTGTTTACGAATCAAATGAATGAGAATCGTTAGACCGATTCACGGGGAGTGACTTGATAATGAATCAAGTGAGTCAAGACTCATGATTCAGGTTGTACATGCACATGTGCTTTGCACATCTACTAGTGGATTGAAAGATGCTGACGACATCATGCAGGACATGCACACGCTTTAGCACTCCTGTTGAACTCCACTGAATCAATTAATTTGTGTTCATGAATCGGTTGTTACGACTCACTGAAAAGAATCATTGAAAAAGAACAAATCATTTGTGAGTTGCCCATCACTAGATCGATTTTCAATAGCAAATCTTGGAATGGCGACCTTACCATAGTCACACATGAGTGCCCCAATGTAATGCTACAGGATGAGAAGAGATACAGTACAGTTATGTTAGCCATCCCATTGATTTATTTTTGGCCCTGTCACGTATTGCCGTCTTATCTAGCAGCAACTAAGATCGTAATGAGAATGAATTTTTTTAAAGAAACGATTCTTGGGCACAGTGGTGGACTGCAAAGCCATACTGAAGTATTCTGTGCTGGAAGAATACATCCCGGCTTTATATGGTGTTACAGTCGTGGATGTGTCTCAAATCTTGGGGGACACCAGGGAAGCAAACTGATGTTACACCATGGACTGGCTGTTGGCCCTCTTCATTGTAAACCAAGAAGATCTGGAGGAATTCCTATGAGCCCACCTCCCACCTGCCTGGAAGTCTGCTCTCCCGATCTCTAGGGTTTACCACCCAGAAGATTCCCATACGTGGTATCAGTCCAGACCGAGCGCTCCTCATTTTCAGTATTTCGGTTGCCTGCCTGGCCATGAACAGTGGGTTCTGGATGGAATTCCCAACCATTGTTACAATTCAGTTTCCAGTGTTTTCTGAAAGATAAACTATACAATAACCCACCGTCCAGGGTGCCTAGAGCACTGCAGTATTGATGGAAGTTTAGGAAAAAAAAACATTTTTTGAATAAAAGCACCTTGGTAATTTTTGAAATTGACCACGATTTGATTGGAGGTGGTGAGGAGGACATTGAAGCCACAGGGTTGTGCCTTTCTAGTGGGGTATCAAAGCCCGGTAAAAAAGCTTGCTCCTCTCGTTTGATTTCACCCTGGTGTGAAATGAAATGTGTTCGGTATTTTTGGGCTCGTCTTTAAGTCTCTGTACTAATACTGGTCTGGGAACTTGTCTGCTAGTCATTTAATCCTAAGATGCATTCCGTTCAGTGTGTCCATCCATCGTGCAGTAGCAGGTAAGACAGGTCCATCCATTTGCCACCGTGTGTACTGTTCAGAGACCGAGGTTTTGTTCCGATTAAAAAACCTCAAAGCTGTTAAACATGTCCCCCACTCACGGTGACCAGAACTCAACAAACTCTTGTTATACAGTACGTGCTTGAAGGAAACTCTGCCCGCGTTTTCAAGGAATCTTTTCACTTTGTGGGCCACAAACTGGCGTGACCTGTTCCAGAGCAGTCAAGAGTGCCTTTATTTTTTTTTTAGTAGAACGGGTTGATGTGGGGGGACACGTGAGTGGTTGGGTGTCTGGGGACGGCAGGACTGCTGTAGATGGTGCTTGTGGTTGAGTTCCAGTATGTCGAGGGGGATCCAAAGTAATTTCCGGTGGCCACAGGCACAGAGGTGGAGTGGGAAGAGACAAAGTTCATTTTTTGGCTGTGGTACGGAGGGACATACTGCATATCGGGCTGGTACTTGTAGACAGCCGTGTCACTGGAGTGGCTTTGGTGTGCCTGGGAGATGCCATTAAAGTCAAACTTGTAGGCGTATCGCTTGCCGTGCACCTTGGTCATGATGTTCTTGTCGTAGTAATAGCGCAAGGCCCGGCTCAGCTTGTCATAGTTCATGTTGGGTTTGCTCTTTCTCTCGCCCCATCGTCTTGCCACCTCGTCTGGATCGGTCATCTTGAACTCGCCGTTGGTGCCTTCCCACGTGATGCAGCTTGAATTGCTACTGTCAGACAGAAGCTCCAAAAGGAACTGCCATAGCTGGATCTGGCCAGACCCTGTGGGGCAAACATTGGGAAAGTGAAGAGTCAGTTTATGGAATCTCTACAGCATAAGTCAAGTCAAACATATCATTGAAATTCAATAAGACTCCCCTACTCCAAACCCAAAACAAAACGTAAAACATCTAGTAGGGTCCTTAATATGACGTGTACTCATCATCATACAACACATCAATGCTCTCTACCACCACAATAATATGTTCCGAGTTAAGGAACTCTGTGCCCAGGAGCAGCCTTTCATACCACTCTCTTGTTTTTGGACTGCTTCCTGAAACCTACACGAACAAGATGACCCGAGATGTTTGGTTGACTCAAGTGCTGCATGAAGGACTCTCTTTGGCTCGGAAGGAAATGCCTCATGTTAAGAAGAGAAAGGACCATAACCTCACCGAGACAGGTGGACCTATTTAGGCCTTCGGTTTTGGTTTCAGAGTAGGTAATCACGAGTTCCTTAAAGGTTCTCACTCTGAATTTTTGGTGAGCAGTGTTATGTACGACTAGGAATTACAGCACAGTGGGCTCTCTGAATTCAAACGACCTGTTTTCATGGATTTGAGTATTCGTGGAAGCTAGTCGATGAGATAATGCCAGTTCCTCAAACCCCCAGACTTTGCAGCAAGAGGAAGTGGAGAAGCTTCTGTATGAAAGCCTGTCCATGGCATTATGTGACGCCAAACGCCTTTGTGGACTTCTCTGAATGCGATGTAAACTTCATTTGAGCAATGAAATTCAACAACAATCTCGAAGATATTTCTTGAATGAATGAAATGAAGCTAAAGTCAATGTTCAATCACGATGTTTTCTGCAACGGAAAAATACGTCACTGCGGTGGGTTGGCACCCTGCCTGGGATTGGTTCCTGCCTTGTGCCCTGTGTTGGCTGGGATTGGCTCCAGAAGACCCCTGTGACCCTGTGTTCGGATTCAGCGGGTTGGAAAATGGATGGATGGAAAAATACGCCAACCCCGTGAACCAGAAATCTCAGCCGCGACTGATCTTTCTTCATCTGTGGGAACAGAAATTCCTACAGCAAGCGATTAACCTTGTGTGGTATATCACCTTTTTGCTCCGTTCATTTAAATTGTATATGTGTCATTGTTACGAGTGTTAAGTGACATTTGTAATTTGTTTTGTAAAATGTATGCAAATATGTAAATCTATTCAAAATCATCATCATGTATCGATTAATTAAAGATCTGAATCTCTTTTGAGAACAACAATGATCTCATTTCCATCCATCCATTATCCAACCTGCTACATCCTAACTACAGGGTCACGGGGGTCTGCCGGTGCCAATCCCAGCCAACACAGGACGCAAGGCAGGAAACAAATCACGGGCAGGGCGCCAGCCCACCACAATGATCTCATTTATATCTTTTAAATACACTAGTTGTATCTGCTTATGTGAAAAACAATTAAAATTGCAGATTTAAACAAGAACCATAATATTCGCAGATTTTAACTTTGATGGGTGGTATTGACACATACAGTAAACCCAAACCCTAAGCCTGACCCCATAAACCTGCCCTAGGAAAGCAATTATAGTGAAGAGTAAAGGGATGAGTGGAGAGAGGCCTTGTGGTGAAAGTAAGAACAGGGTGGAGAGTGAGTGGGGACAAAGGGC
Organism: Erpetoichthys calabaricus; assembly: GCF_900747795.2. NCBI lineage: Eukaryota > Metazoa > Chordata > Cladistia > Polypteriformes > Polypteridae > Erpetoichthys > Erpetoichthys calabaricus. The sequence continues at coordinate 4,842,448 of NC_041410.2, read as the reverse complement.
GCATCCAAGGACAGAGTTCTGAGAGACAGACATTGTCCAAAGCTAAGTATGTCTAACCCCATAAACCTGTACGAGTGAAGTCCCCCAAAGAGGGTTGCCAACAATGATGGAAATTACACGTCCATACAGCAGGGAACAATGGATGGAAGCCCCTTGAAGCATTCTCCCTGTTCTCAAGGTTGGGGTCAGATGTCTAGTGCTAAACAGCACAAATAATTCTTTGAAGAAGTAACACCATAGAAACAAACATCCCAGGCAGAGGCCTGTCCTACCAATGGAGCCGATGGTAAATACAAAAGGAAACTTAACATGCTGGTGGAGAGTGCAATCAACTCGCCTTCGGACACGTTGGTGGGATTAAATGGTACACACCCAGAGAGGTGTAAGTCCCTTGAGTCCCAGAGTTTCATAACCCTAATATGGAGACGTCACCATAGTGATCCATCCATTTTCCAACCCGCTGAATCCGAACACAGGGTCACGGGGGGGTCTGCTGGAGCCAATCCCAGCCAACACAGGGCACAAGGCAGGAACCAATCCCGGGCAGGGTGCCAAATCACTGCAGGACACACACAAACACACCCAGACACCAAGCACACACTAGGGCCAATTTAGAATTGCCAATCCACCTAAACTACATGTCTTTGGACTGTGGGAGGAAACCGGAGCGCCCGGAGGAAACCCACGCAGACACAGGGAGAACATGCAAACTCCACGCAGGGAGGACCCGGGAAGAGAACCCAGGTCCCCAGATCACCCAACTGCGAGGCAGCAGCGCTACCCACTGCGCCACCGTGCCGCCCCACCATAATGATAATCTCTCTATACAGTATATAAAATCCAATGTCTGTCTGTCCACTTTTCACGAGAGAGGTGGCGCAGTGGTAGTGCTGCTGCTTTGCAGTAAGGAGACTGTGGGAGATTGTGGGTTCGCTTCCCGGTTCCTCCCTGTGTGGATAGCGCTTTGAGTACTGAGGAAAGCGCTATATAAATGTAATGAATTATTATTATTATTACTTAACAGATTTAGATTGAGTTTTTTTGTATAATTTGCTTGAACATTCCGGTTGATTTTGTGTCTTCTCTCATCGCGCTAAGCTATCATAGTTTGCATGCAGGAGAGATGTAGTCGCGCTAATCCGAGAGAGAGGCTGCGGGCCGAGGGGAGGGAGAAGCGTGACGTCAGGAGAGGAAGATGGTAGGACCCTCCACACTCACACGCCAGCCTCGGAGTATACCTTGCCTCCGCTTAGCTAGATAACAAGAGAACAACTTAACGGATTTAGATCGTGTTTTATTCTATAATTTGCTTGAACATTCTGGTGTAGATTGAGACTTCTCTAAGTATCATAGTTAGCTTGCAGGAGCGATTATTTGCGCTAATCCGAGAGATTAGGGAAGCGTGACATCAGGAGTGGGGAGCTAGGCAGGCGCATGCGGCAGCCTCTATTCAAATCAGTCTAAATCGGGCCACGTTTCGGACCATCATCCATGTTTATACCTGTTTGTTTATTGATTTTTAAAGTTTGTCCTGTTTCACGGAGCCGCAGGGGACAGCTAGTATTAAATCCACAAACCCATATATGGTTACTGAGGACAGGGGCAGCATCAGCCATGAGGCAGAAGCCAACCTTAGATGAGACACCAACCTCCACCACACCTACAAGCACACCCAGAAAGGGCCAGTTTGGAATTGTCAGTCAACCGAATGCGAGGTCTTTGAGAAGTGAGAAGAAAACTGGACTACTAGCGAAAATCAGCAAAGAAACGGTGAGGCTGAGACTGTTGGGTCTCCAATTATAATTCTATTTTTGAGGTGAGGTAGTTGCTCCAGATAAGGAAGGCAGATGTTTCAAGTTAAGGTAGTCATATACTCACTGATTATGGCACTGGAGTGTGGTGAGATGTTGCATGTTGATTAGCACACACAAGTAAAAAATTTCACTGCACTTCCTACATGTGACAGTAAGGATACTATGAACCTGTGTCAACCTGTAGCATCATCCATAACTTGCTCAGAGACTATTCGTTCCTAGCGAGACTGGAGAAAGTAGAGGACTGAACTAACTCACTTCCCCGCTCCTCTCCCATTACGGGCCAAGCATCCTCATGCTTGATTGCACTAAAGTACTGTAAATATTTCTGGAAATGGTTCTGGACATTTACTTTTGCACGTAGGGCCCACTACAAGCTATAAATTAGGTATTGTAATGGGATGCCCAGTAATGTAGATGCTGTTATTTTAACACGTTTTTATGTGTGTTTTGCAGTATTTTGTGTTTTTACAATGTCAGGATCCTGTTTCTGTGCTTTATTTTGGTGCATTTTTAAAAAGTGTTGTCCTTTGTTTACATGAGTGTCATATGACCACGTTCGTCTCGCTGATGACGTCCTGAGGGCGACACTATAAATTCATGACGGTCAATAACATACACAACATTCTGGAAGTTATCTTCTCTTTTTAAAGTAGGACCTGGAACTAGATCTGATTTCGTTTCTTCTTATTTCGTCATTTTTGGGTCCTGGTTGCTCGATTCTACTTTTTTGAATTCTCAGTTTTAATCTTGGCCTTGTCTGACTATGTCTTGGTCTTCGTTAATTACCTACCGGCTAACCTTTAATTTCTCTTGATAATCCTTGGACATGAAGATATATCTTGGGTGCCACCCCACGATGCAACGTAATATAAACGTATTGTGGAACTACACTGAAACAATGCAAAGTTATCAGGTTAATATAAATGTATTCTGGCACTGCACTTGAAAAATTTGGAAATTATTTAAAACATCCATAATAATAAAAAAGGAACCTCCCTACATGACACCCTAACCCCTTTATCTCCCCGTTACCCAAACACAGCCCTGAACAGGAGACTAAAGCCCTGTCTGGATGAGATTAGTATTACACCAGGACGGCGGTTCTCAAACTGTGGGGCGCGCCCCCCCCTAACAAAAAAGGGGGCGTGAATGTTGCCATATGTGGCGTAATTTCGCGATTCGTAGGGAAATTTTAAATTTGTATTGGTGTATCGGCAGCAAAAAATATAGGAATACATTTTATTAGGGTTTCAAAAAAACGTTAGGGGGGCGCGATTAAAACTGTTATGAAAACTCAGGTCGCAAATACTTAAAGGTTGAGAAACGCTGCACTAGGAGTCGAGGTTAAGTAATTGTTACTGGTAGGCCTCTATAATTTTAGTTCTGTCTGAATCACTCATGTCAACAACTTCTTACGGACTGCACGTTCATGTCTGAGTAAAAATTATGGAGCCTTTTACCTTATATAATAAGTATAAAAAAACATAAACCCAGGTTGTGAATTGATATGTCAGTGAATTTAAGTCATTTGAATGATTCAGATAGGACTAAAATTACAGAGGTCGTCTGGTAATAAGTACTTTACCTATTGGCTGGAGTTGGGTAAAAAGAACTGCTGGTACCCATTGTTGTGCATGAAATGAATAAGGGGGGGTGGTATGGGATGTTGGCAGTATCCCCTTGGAGGACCAAAGGTGTGCTGATTAGGATTAGGTGGTATACCGATGCTGGAAAAGCTCCTCTCAATCCTGCCCCTTCTCCTCCCAATCCCTTGTCACTCTGGAGTGTATACTCCGAACAATGCTTGCATTGTTCAATTTAGGAAATGAAAGCACATGTTTCCCTTACTTCATGAGGGAACCCCCTCCCCTTAATGCTTTGCAGCAATCGGGACTTCAAGGGGCGACCCCACCCTTATTGCTTTTGAAGACATCTGGACTTTCATGGGGGACTTCCCCCTTAATATTTTGATGATTACACACTTCATGCTATCCAGAGGAAAGCAGTGCAGAATGTCACACAACATGATGAATCTGCGCTCCAGGGAGGCTGGAATAAGGGAGGCTAGACTTTGGAGTTTTCCATTTTTTGCTTCAGAACCGTTTTGGTACTGGTACTAAGGTAATGAGGTGTCAATAGGGGTCTTGAGTCCGGCACATGCAACAGTGTCTGGTTGGAGTGATATATACACACTGCTGAGTCAAAACATGACTGCCTTCCTAATATGCTGTTGCTCCTCCATCAGACCTTCTAACTCCTGTAAGTTGTGAAATGGAGAGCCACCATACATCCAACTTGTTCCTACACATCCCACAGATACTCGATTGGACAGAGATCTGGTGAATTTGGAGACCAGGAGAACACCTTTAAGTCTTCATCGTGTTCCTCAAACCATTCGCACAGTGTGGCGGGGCACTTCATTATGCTGAAATATGTCACGTCCATCCACTATCATGAAAGGTCGTACCTAGTTTGCAACAACGTTTAAGACGATGGTATGCATCAATCTAATATCCACATCAATGCCCAGAACCAGAGTTTCTTCAGTAGAAAATTGCCCAAAGTATCCCACTCTCTTCACTGGCTTCTCTTCTTCTTCTCACAGTGTGTCCTGGTGCCATCCTTTTTCTGTAGGTAAATGATGCACCCATACCTAGCCATCCACACGATTCATCAGACCAGGTGACCTTCCTCCATTAATCCAAGGTTAATTTCTGATGATTGCTTGCCAATTGTAGATGCTTTTGATGTTGGGTAAGGGTTAGCATGGGCACTCCAACTGGCCAGCATCAGTGTAGACCCATTTGCAGCAGGGTTCAGTACATTGTGTGCTGTGACACATTGCTCCCATCATCATCATAAAATGATATGCAGCTTAGTCACAGTAGCACTTCTGTTGGTGTTTACCTGACAGGGTAGCCTTCATTGACCTCCTGCATCAATGAATCATGACTGCCCAACACATTGTCTGCAGTTCGTGGTTTTCCCTTCTTGGACCACAGTTGGTGGGAACTTGTGACCATGCACACCCCACAAGCTTATCAAAGTCACTCAGGTCTTTACACCTGATCACATCTTCTACAGTCAAAACCTTGACCACACGTATCTCATGTCAGTTCATCGTCAAATAGATTCCTGACCTTGGTGTGCGCCGTTGTTACCAGATAGCCATTGTCACTTGCTTCATATAGCAGTGTTCAGAATGTTTTTGCTCAACCATGCATCAGTGACGGGTCCTGTTACTTAACTGACATACTGAATATGGATGTGACCACTAAGCAAGAAGTTCAAGGAGCCATGATCTGTTCTGATTCTAAGGATGTCCCCCTAATAAAAGCGGTGTCAGAGGTTATAGAATACGGGACGGAAACAAACCCATTGAAGGCATAGGAGGTAGAGGACTGAGGTGACAATGACCAGCTGGATGTGTGGACTTCATCTGAGAAGCAGCCAGATGAGGACGTCATTTGAGAGTTGAGAATAAGGCCAACGAGATGAGGAGAACTAGGCTGTGGGGCTTTGGACATGTGGAGTCAAAGACAGAGACTGGCCGAGTGAGGAGATGCCCTCTGATGAAGATGGGGCATGTGAATGGAGAATGGGGGCTGAGGAAGATATCACCTGAAAGCTTGTGGTCATCTTTGAACTCACTTTTTTTTCCATCTTGCCATTTTGACTCTTGTTTAGTAAGGAACAAAAAGAACAAATTTGTGTTCCGGAATCTACTAGAAGCAAGGCTCACCCAGGCCCTGCTCACCCATAACACTAACTCACTATTCTACCCAAGCGACACAGCGACTCGCTGGAGGAGTTCAACCAGTCCTGCTCGGTCATTTATTATCAGCTTTCAGAAGTTTCATCCAAGGCTGGGCAGTGCCAACATACATGCCACCTACCTGGGTTGGCTAAGCGACTGCTGGTTGGACCAAGCACCTGGTACGGATCTGCAGAGAACATTGAGTTCTGTGTTAGTAGATATTCTCATAACTGAGCTCAGAAATGTCACTAGGCAGTCTATGTTGTTACCAATCCAGTACCTGGCACTGTCCTTGGCGCCTGTTCTGACACTCGGCTGGCTGGCTGGATTTGCGGCGGTGACCCTGCAAAACAGTGAATTCCAGGCAAATGTTTACAAGTGAATGAAGCTCATGAAAGTCATAAAAAGATCGGTAAGGGGACCACCATTAGCATGATGGATTGTTGGGATAGCAGGGACATCAGAAAAGGGCAGAGCAGCATACAAAAATGGCAAAGTAAGTATCCAGGTAGTCAAATGCCTCATAGATTAATGAGGTGTCCTGGAAGTGGGCATTCAGAGAGCAGAAATCAAGAAGTTATTAGCAGAACGGGAGATTTTGGGTTTGGGGGCCCCCCTGAAATTTATTTTATGACAGTTCCAACTGATTGGACACAAACTGAATTGTGATTCAAACACTTTCTCATCACTCCTGAAGTTAATTCATGGCTACACCCCTGGATTTAGGGGACGGGCACTAAATTAGGAGAAACCTGCCACGCTGTTAGGTGGTCATCTTTGTCTATTGGAAAAATGACAGCAAAAAGGTGCTTCAGTTAGGTGGATGAGGAAAATACGTGGATCAAATTTAAACAAATAACGATGTCACAAGCGGCAAGTAACTGGTGATGGATCATCGTCCCTACAATAACACGGAAGTGAACATAAGAAAACAAAAAGGCCAAAGTCACCACTGTCATAACATTAAAAAATATTAATAACAGGAAATAACTGTCAAAAATAGTAAAATTATACAAAGGTGGCACTACATGACATTTGCCTGGGATATGTGGACCCTCATACTTGATAGAGGTAGGCCAGGCATTGAGACTGAGGGAGGTAGGGATACTAGGGGCCACTAGAGGGAGCTGTGGGACTTTCAGAAGACACTTCAGGTGATATTCTCATAGATGTGGATGAAGGCACCTCAGGATATTTAATTATTTTTGCATTCTGGAGGGGAGTGTAACGTTCAGCTAGTACCTTAATGATTTAAGACTTTGAGTGGCAGAGGTCACAAGTAAGTTGTAACTATTGTCATTGGCGTTCTTTACTAATTTTTTTTCACTTTCCTGAGGAGCTTCTGGGACTTCTTGGCAGCTATTCTGGGATTTCTGAGCTCGATAAATTCAAACATTCATTTCTATCTATCTCAGCTTCTGACACACTTCTAATTTTGTAGCATCTTGAACAATGATAGGCAGCACCATTTTGTAACTTATCACGTCGGCTGTTGCAGAGAAATACTCCCGCAGAATTCCCCCATGAAGTTTCTTGTGTGACTCCATTGGTGCAACCCCATAAAGGGTTATATTATGCGCCATTTTGTTATCTTGTGTTTAGATCAATTTAAAAGACTTAACGTATGCTTTGTGGCATTTTCTTTCTAAGTTTTCTGACTTACTTTCTGTATTAAAGTTTTGATTCTTGTCGCAAGTTTTTTGGTGTGGCAAAAGATCGGTTAGTCTCTTTGGTTTTGACCCCACGGAGCCCTCCGTCTCGTTCCTGTTTCATCTTCTGATCCCGATAATAAATATTCACTCTGCTCCGGCAGAACAGAAATGACTGGAGGGAATTAAAGGAATACTCCACTCAAAAAAGATATGTTTTATACATTGCTGTCCCCAGGAAAACCTCACATTACTCGTGATGCATAAGACCACATGTCGAGTCAGGTCGTATACTGACAACATTCCCAAACAAATGTTAGTTTGAAGAAAAACAAGGTCAGGGCCAAAATAAACGTTAAAACAATGTGCAGCAGAAGGTTTTGGACAGGTAGCCAGAAAGTTGGACACTTGAATGACCCATTTATAATGCTGAAATGAGCATCCCCTCCTTGCTGTGTCTCTAGTTAAACCCGTGGCAGCCTACAAATCCAAAATGGCAACGTCGATAGATAAACAACATGGTGTCGCGGAATATTCATAGCATAACCAAAATTATTGACATTCCATAGATAGATAGATAGATAGATAGATAGATAGATAGATAGATAGATAGATAGATAGATAGATAGATAGAATTTGGTATAGTAGGCAGGATTAGATAGATAGATAGATAGATAGATAGATAGATAGATAGATAGATAGATAGATAGATAGATAGATAGATAGAAAGAATTTGGTATAGTAGGCAGGATTAGATAGATAGATAGATAGATAGATAGATAGATAGATAGATAGATAGATAGATAGATAGATAGATAGATAGATAGATAGAATTTGGTATAGTAGGCAGGATTAGATAGATAGATAGATAGATAGATAGATAGATAGATAGATAGATAGATAGATAGATAGATAGATAGATAGATAGATAGCAAGAATTTGGTATAGTAGGCAGGATTAGATAGATAGATAGATAGATAGATAGATAGATAGATAGATAGATAGATAGATAGATAGATAGATAGATAGATAGCAAGAATTTGGTATAGTAGGCAGGATTAGATAGATAGATAGATAGATAGATAGATAGATAGATAGATAGATAGATAGATAGATAGATAGATAGATAGATAGATAGATAGATAGATAGAATTTGGTATAGTAGGCAGGATTAGATAGATAGATAGATAGATAGATAGATAGATAGATAGATAGATAGATAGATAGATAGATAGATAGATAGATAGATAGATAGAAAGAATTTGGTATAGTAGGCAGGATTAGATAGATAGATAGATAGATAGATAGATAGATAGATAGATAGATAGATAGATAGATAGATAGATAGATAGATAGCAAGAATTTGGTATAGTAGGCAGGATTAGATAGATAGATAGATAGATAGATAGATAGATAGATAGATAGATAGATAGATAGATAGATAGATAGATAGATAGATAGATAGAAAGAATTTGGTGTAGTAGGCAGGATTAGATAAGATAGATAGATAGATAGATAGATAGATAGATAGATAGATAGATAGATAGATAGATAGATAGATAGAAAGAATTTGGTGTAGTAGGCAGGATTAGATAGATAGATAGATAGATAGATAGATAGATAGATAGATAGATAGATAGATAGATAGATAGATAGATAGATAGATAGATAGCAAGAATTTGGTATAGTAGGCAGGATTAGATAGATAGATAGATAGATAGATAGATAGATAGATAGATAGATAGATAGATAGATAGATAGCAAGAATTTGGTATAGTAGGCAGGATTAGATAGATAGATAGATAGATAGATAGATAGATAGATAGATAGATAGATAGAATTTGGTATAGTAGGCAGGATTAGATAGATAGATAGATAGATAGATAGATAGATAGATAGATAGATAGATAGATAGATAGATAGAATTTGGTGTAGTAGGCAGGATTAGATAGATAGATAGATAGATAGATAGATAGATAGATAGATAGATAGATAGATAGATAGATAGATAGATAGATAGATAGATAGATAGATAGAATTTGGTATAGTAGGCAGGATTAGATAGATAGATAGATAGATAGATAGATAGATAGATAGATAGATAGATAGATAGATAGATAGATAGATAGAAAGAATTTGGTGTAGTAGGCAGGATTAGATAGATAGATAGATAGATAGATAGATAGATAGATAGATAGATAGATAGATAGATAGATAGATAGATAGATAGATAGATAGAATTTGGTATAGTAGGCAGGATTAGATAGATAGATAGATAGATAGATAGATAGATAGATAGATAGATAGATAGATAGATAGATAGATAGATAGATAGATAGATAGAAAGAATTTGGTGTAGTAGGCAGGATTAGATAGATAGATAGATAGATAGATAGATAGATAGATAGATAGATAGATAGATAGATAGATAGATAGATAGAATTTGGTGTAGTAGGCAGGATTAGATAGATAGATAGATAGATAGATAGATAGATAGATAGATAGATAGATAGATAGATAGATAGATAGAATTTGGTGTAGTAGGCAGGATTAGATAGATAGATAGATAGATAGATAGATAGATAGATAGATAGATAGATAGATAGATAGATAGATAGATAGATAGATAGATAGATAGATAGAATTTGGTATAGTAGGCAGGATTAGATAGATAGATAGATAGATAGATAGATAGATAGATAGATAGATAGATAGATAGATAGATAGATAGAAAGATTTTGATGTAGTAGGCAAGATTAGGTAGATAGATAGATAGATAGATAGATAGATAGATAGATAGATAGATAGATAGATAGATAGATAGATAGATAGATAGATAGATAGATAGATAGATAGATAGATACTTTATTAATCCCCAAGGGGAAATTCACAATAACAAAGGAGACTGCCAAAATTCCATCACGTATACTGAGAATCTTAAATTCAAAAAGAAAAATTAACAATAAATAAAAACAACGCTTCAAAATAAACCTCTTGTTCACATCACTGCTAAGACACAAAGTTACACCAGAACACACCATCGTGCACGTTTCTGAGTTCTCTCCACAAAGAAATCCAACAACATGGAAAGCCGCTCCTTGGATGTTACTCTTTCCTGGTTCAGGATTCTTGCACAAGTCACTTTTCAGTCTCTGATGCATCTTTAGGATCGCGATCGTTATCACAATTGGCAAAGTGAAAATTGGACAACCAGAACATCTCTGGTGGCTCAGCACAACTTCTACACCTGACGGGACATGAGTCTGGTGATTTTTATTTTCACTTGAGACCTGAATGACAAGCAGACGCAGGCATAATTCATGTAAATGCTTCCAGATTTGTGTCACACTGTGTGTGTTCGGACTTCCCTAAGCCATCGTGGATGTGTTTGTATTGTGTCAACTTCTATTCGTTGCGGTTACGTCATTGTAGTGTGTGGCAGGGGCCTTCCACACTGGGAAGACCGGGGGAGCCAGCGTAGCTAGCACGTTACCTCCCCCAGGACACTAGATGTCAGCCCCCCTGGGTTGCAGCAGTGCCTCGGACTCCTGCAGGGCTCCATGGGAGTTGGAGTTTGGTGCGGCCCTGTTGGGATCTGCAGGTGCCGCCAGGGGGTGCTGCAGCAGGAGCTGCTGAGCCCTTATGGACAGTTCTTCTGTCACACCTGGAAGTGCTGCTGGAAATAAATCATCAAGCACCTGGAGCACTTTCTGGTGTGCTATAAAAGGAACCAGTAGCTACCACTCCGAGAGCCAGAGTCGTGAGGAGGAGCGACGAAGCTTGACCCGAGGAGTAAAGGAAGAGTTTAATTGTTTGTGCACTGTGCCATGCTTGGACTATGTTATACTTGTGGGGAACGGGGAAGGAAAAAAAGAAAATAAAAACCGGTGTGCCTTGAACTTGTGTCCCATGCTTGTCTGTGTCAGGTTCAGCTGGCGGTGTCAGCCTGGTGGGCCACAGGCATATTTAGCTTTGTTTTGTGTGAATTTCGTGTCAATTTCACTCATCACTATGCATCCTTATGTTCTTGTTCATACTGGTGCTACCATTTAATGGTTATAACTACAATGCTAAAATGCACTGATGACCCGGAGTGTGCAGTATGTCCATAAAGCTGGTGGTTCCCACCATACCGCTGGACCTTTAGATCTCTAACACTTTTCAGCCAATGCCATACAAAGCAATGACTTTAGAGTTGTTTACCATGAGGTCCCCAATACCCCCAGTTGAGTGGTGATGACCAACTATGAAAAAGTAATGGCAATCTGAAAATTATGCTGGAACCACAAAGGATAGAAGCTGACACAGTACAACATGTTCTTGATGGCAGTTTGAACACACACAGCCCAAAGAAATCTCATTATGCCGTGTTGTTCAGCAATGGTGCCATCCCACAGAGGAGCGGCCATGTTCAGTTTGACCTTGGCTTCAACAAGACTAATGGCAGAGTGCTGCGCTGTGTGTGTGTGTTCAAACTACCCATAAATCATCACAAATGCATTGTATTGCGTCACCTTCTATCCATTGTGGTTACCACGTAATTTTCAAATTGCTTTTACTTTATGATTTACTCTCGTAATTACGAGTGACCTGAAAGACAAACTGGAGCTTCAGGGAAAGAAGAAATCAAACATGGATGTTGATGGCTGTCTACATGCTCAACCTGGGGTGAGGGCTGACTGAACATGGAACACGGACATCAATCAGGAGAATGAGAATGAAAATAAGAAGAAAATGGAGGTGTGAGGCCGCAAAAGGAATCTCTGCTGAAAATGGACACTCAGCCCCTGCTTGTAAAGCTTTGACGGCTCATCAACCGCACCGGACATACCTTTCGGGACGTTGTTTACTGGGTTCCCCCATGTGCTGGTCCTTCTGATATCCTCATAATTTGCTTCTGTAAAAAAAATAAAGAGAATGGCACTAAAGGTACTGAGCAGATCAGCTTGGTCGGTGACCTGTTCTGGGATTTTTCTTTTCTTTTTTTACATCAGCATATTCAGACATGTTAGTTCAAGGTCCAACTGTGGAACTGACAACAGCTGCTTCCTCGTTTCTCTTTCATTCAGAACCTGGCCTGATTTAACACCCCGAAAAAAGCCAGCTGAATGCCACTAAGAAAAACGGGACATCTAACTAACAGGAAAAAGGTGAAATTCCAGCACTGCATGTGGAAGAGACGCCATTTGGCTCAGGAAGTGGCTGCCGGCCCGACGCATTTCCTCTCAGACTAGTCAACAAGGACTTAAAGGCGCAACGGCTTCGGTTTAAAAGGCTTTAAGAAATATTTACACTTAGGGATCAAAACAAACATTTGTAAAAATCATAATAACAAGCTGAATGGACCTCAGATCTCCTGAACCCTCATGACCAGGGTCGGATTAAGACGAAATTGGGCCTGATGCTGCAGCGCAAAAAAGGCCTATTTTTTCTCGGCATCAGTGCCTGTGCATTCGACACTCACCATACATGCGCACTCTGACAGACCAAGGAGCCTTAATTGCTTGCGATGCAACCAGCCAGCCTTTATTGAACATGAATAATAACAATGACGTAGTATCGTAACAACTCGAGATTAACATCAAATTATGTAACATCAACATTCAATACCATTTGTCTGAAAAGTGCACTTAATGCAGAAAACCTAACAATGAAATACACAAAATTTTGCAATTCTCTTACGAAACAGAGTAAGAAAAAATGAATTTGCAGAGACATTGGGTCAAAGTGACTCAGTTCAGCCTCTTGAGGGTAAAAATTTCTCCACGATTTAAATTTCATAATAGACCAGAATCCTGTCGAGGATTTTAAAAATTCTAAACATTCACGCCGGGCCCGCGGGCCGGCTTTTAGTTTTACCTTTACAGATAACCATTTAAATAGCCATCGATTTTTACTGTACAACTATCTATCTATCTATCTATCTATCTATCTATCTATCTATCTATCTATCTATCTATCTATCTATCTATCTATCTATCTATCTATCTATCTATAGTCTAATCCTGCCTACTATACCAAAATCTATCTATCTATCTATCTTGGGTGAAAAATTTACTACGTGGCACTTACCGAACAATAATAAAGTGGCAAGAATCCCCAAGATATTGCATAAAACGCAGCTAAATTACTAAGTAAACTGTTTAACGTAAAATTGATAGCATTAACTTGAAATCTTCGGTTAACAATAAAGACGACGACGTTATAGTTACATCACAGCGCAAAGAACAATAGTAACTGTATAATAAGTAACGCTGTGTCTAGGCGTCTGAAAGTCGGACTCCAAATTTCATTCTAAGAATTATTTTGAGGTTAATATAGCAAAGGAAAACTGTTCAGCTTCCGGAAAATTCTCGTCTGTTTTCATCTGGGCCTATTTCAGGAATGGGCCTAATGCTACAGCATCAATAGCACCCACCTTAATCCGGCCATGCTCATGACTGTCTAAGCTGCCCTTTATAGGGTTCACCATGGAAGGGGTCACATCACACAGGGTGGCACAATGAAGAGCGAAGGTCTCACAATTCTATGGCTACGATGAACTCCCAGTCACTATCTAAGTGGACTTTACATGTGTACTTTCTGGCTTCCCTTGCTTAAATTGATTGACTAACTGTGAATGTGGACATGAATGGGCTCTGCAGCAGACGGGCGCCTTCTGCTGCTAGGCTGTACCACACTGCAGTCCTATAATGGGCAAAGTAGAAACTGATGCTGGATATCTCAGCTCAGCTCATTTTCTAAAATCACTTTCGCCATTGAGGGTCACAGTGGCAGCCCCCACTTCTCTGTCCCCAGCTACAGATTCCAGCTCTTCTTGTGGACCTGCCAGGTGTTCCCAAGTCAGCATAGAGATATAATCCGTCAGCTGGCGATGATATGGAGGATGTCGTTTGTATTGATTACGTGTCTCAAAAGGTCCGCTATGCTAATTCACTTTGACATTCTCGCCAGTTGGGGGCATGAGAGCTGTCAACTGTTACTCTTTTTGCTTCATGACCATGTCATCAATCACACTGCATGAGTTCGAGGGCCGAATCTGCAAAAGCTCAGATTCAAACAGAATGCACGTCTACTCCACTCTCCAGGTCCAGCCCTTCGTGACCAAAACCTTGAATGACACACCGGATGAAAACGACCGAAATGTCAAGTGAACTACGATAGGGTTGACTTGAATGGCTTAGCAAAACTTTGTGAAAATTCACATACAGTAAGCGGATTAGCATTCTCGGCGACCACATTGAAAAACAAAACGTAGGCCAGACATCATATTCACTCCACCATCTCAACTTACCCGTCTTCACCTGTAGCCGCTGCGGCTGCTGTGTGAGGACCGGAGGAGCCGTGTAAGAGAAAGTGGGGCTGCCTGAAACAGAAGAAGAAACAAAGAAGGAGGTCAATGCGCTGGAATCTTTGCCCGATTCTAATATGATACATTTTTTTATTCCCATAAATCTCTAAATTAGCAATGACTGAAGAACGTTTTGGAGAGCATTTAATTTGCGGGATTAAAAAGAAAGGAAAGACTGAAACACGACAGACCACAGAGTTCTGTCTTAGCCATGCTGTACAGGTGCATCTCAATAAATTAGCATATCATAGAAAAGTTAATGTATTTCAGTAATTCAATTCAAAACGTGGAACTCCTATATTATATAGGTTCATTACACACAGAGTGATATATTTCAAGCATTTATTTCTTTTCCTTTTCCTGATTATGGCTTACAGGTAATGAAAACTCAAAATTCAGTATCTCAGAAAATTAGAATATTACATAAGACCAACAAAAAAAAAAAGATTTTTAATACAGAAGTGTTGGCCTGCTGAAAAGTCTGTCCATATACATACTCAGTACTCAGTTGGGGCTCCTTTGGCATGAATGACTGCATCAACGCGGCGTGGCATGGAGGCGATCAGCCTGTGGCACTGCTGAGGTGTTATGGAAGCCCAGAATGCTTTGATCGCGGCCTTCAGCTCGTCTGCATTGTTGGCTCTGGTGTCTCTCATCTTCCTCTTGATAGATTCTCTATGGGGTTTAGGTCAGGTGAGTTTGCTGGCCAATCAAGCACAGTGACACCATGGTCATTAAACCAGGTACTGGTACTTTTGGCAGTGTGGGCAGGTGCCAAGTCCTGCTGGAAAATGAAATCAGCCTCTCCATAAAGCTTGTCAGCAGAGGGAAGCACCTTAAATCTGCTCTCAAATTTCCTGGTAGATGGCTGTGCTGACTTTGGACTTGATAAAACACAGTGGACCAACACCAGCAGATGACATGGCTCCCCAAATCATCACTGACTATGAAAACTTCACACTGGACCCTCAAGCATCTTGGATTATGTGCTTCTTCACTCTTCCTCCAGACTCTGGGACCTTGATGTCCAAATGAAATGCAAAATTGACTTTCATCTGAAAAGAGGACTTTGGACCACTGAGCAACAAGTCCAGTCCTTTTTCTTCTTAGCCCAGGTGAGTAATTTCTGACGTCGTCTTTGGTTCAGAAGTGGTTTGACACGAGGAATTGTGTGACAGTTGTAGCCCATGTCCCCGATACGTCTGTGTGTGGTGGCTCTTGAAGCACTGACTCCACCGCAGTCCACTCCGTGTGAATCTCCCCCAAACTCTTGAATGGCCTGTGCTTCACAATCCTCTCAAGGCTGCGCTTATCCCTGTTGCTTGTGCACCTTTTTTCCTTCCTCTCAACTTTCCATTAACATGTTGGATACAGCACTCTGTGAAGATCCAGCTTCTTTAGCGATGACCTTTTGTGGCTTAGCCTCCTTGTGGAGGGAGGGTGTCAATGACCGTCTTCTGGACAACTGGCAAGTCAGCAGTCTGATTGTGTGGCCTACTGAACCAGACTGAGAGACCCTTTAAAGGCTCAGGACCCCTTTGCAGGAGTTTTGAGTTAATTAGCCGAATGAAGTGGGACACCACGAGTCTACAATATTGAACTTTTTCACAATACAGTGGAACCTCGGTTTGCGAGTAACTTGGTTTACGAGTGTTTTGCAAGACGAGCTAAAATTTTTAATAAATTTTGACTTGATAAACGAGCGAGGTCTTGCAATACGAGTGGTATGTATACACTTTGTCTGCTGAGCATCATGTGATCACAACTAAGCTGATGGTGGTTCTCTCTCTTGCTGCGGGATTGTGGGTAATCATCTCTTATTTTCCATCTGAGTCGGTGTGCCTCACTCATATAGTCAACATCCGTACGAGCGTATACTGTTTACTACAGCATTGTGACTGTGTGTGTGTGCGCACGCGCGCATGTGCTGTGGTGTGCGAGTCCCCGTCTTGCACCCCAAAACATGAAGCTGAGTCTCAGTACTTTAGCAACACCAGCTTTATTCAGCTTGAAACAGCAACAGCACGGTTATTTATTGTAGCGAGATCTGTCACTCTCCTATACACAGACACAGCAGTCAGGCAGGGTCGTGGCCAAGTAATCCTGTACCCTGCGCATTTATAACGTTCCTTGTTCCTTGTATCACCCATCGACGGCAGGCGCTTATAGCATGTCCGCAATCTTTTCAGATTTGAACTGCTGCAGCGCTGGGAGACTGCGATTGTTTTAGGACGCTCTTCCGTGTGTCGTCCCATTGGGTGCAATCCCACAAGAGTTTAGAAACTCACTCACACCAGCCATGATTCTTTTCAAAGGTAAAGTGCAGGTTAATTTGTTTTATGTATTTTTACTTTATATTTTGTATTAATAATTTTTATATGGGTTGTGGAACGAATCATCTGAGTTTGCATTATTTCTTATGGGGAAATTCACTTTGATATACGAGTGCTTTGGACTGCGAGCACGTTTCCGGAACGAATTATACTCGCAAACTGAGGTTCCACTGTATTCTAATTTTCTGAGATACTAAATTTTGGGTTTTCATCACCTGTAAACCATAATCAGCAAAATGAAAAGAAATAAACACTTGAAATATATCACTCTGTGTGTAATGAATCTATATAACATACGAGTTTCACTTTTTGAATTGAATTACTGAAATAAATTAACTTTTCGATGATTTTCTAATTTATTGAGATGCACCTGTACATGTTTACTATACAACAAGAAATGGCATTAAATACTAAATAACTGCAAAGACAGCAAAGAGTGAAATCAAAACTTGTATGAACGAAGGAAACAAAAAAATATTAAAATAAATGAAGGCAATGCAACGCTGCCCATACTGTTAGAAGTCATCTGATAGCTTTGAGTAGGTAAAGACCACACTATGGCTCTTCTTCTCATCGGCAGGCGTGACCTCCTTACTTTGTCTGAGGTAACTGAGATGTGAGAGCAGGATGTCCGTGTTGTACACCGTGGTCAGCAAGGACAAGTCCTCCTTTGTCATTTTGCACAGCTCCTTGCCGTCAATATTCTGAAACAGAGACACGTCCACATCCACAAGTCCGTACTCCTTGATGGCCCACTCCACCCACTGCCGGACGTGGTCATGAGTCCATACGCTGGGATCTGCAGAAAACGGGACAAAAGGACACTTGTCACATTACACAAATACAACTACTGCTTCTTCTCTGTTGCCTGGGGAAAAATGGGCAGCAATAGGCCTCACTAGGCCTCAGGACAGGGATCACACTTATAAATTCAAAAGGAATAGCAAAGAGTCTCAAAAGATTGAAGTATGTCTCTCTCCAGAGGGAGAACCATAAAAACTCAGGCTGGGGTTTGAGACAAGAGCATAAGAAAAATTTATAAAATTGAAGATTTATTAACCCTTAAACTGCCACATACTTGGTGGGTTAATGCACCTCTGGACGCCAAATACTTTTTTGCTGCACTTTTTAAGGAAACGTCACAATTCACCAAGAAAAAGTGAAATTTCAATGGAACACATTTTTTTTAGTGAAAAGAGCATCACAGTTACAGCAACACTGATTATTTAACCCACTGCCAATGTACTGTAAAGACTATTAAAATAACTACTGGAACAATATGTACAAGGTGCAACTGACGCCATTGATGAAATTCAGTAAATCACCAAGCCAACTGTGCTTGAACAGGCTGCACACAAGCACACAGAGGTAAATGCAGATGCTTGCAGGCTCACTTAGTGCAGCGGCTAAACCCCAGGGACAGTGATGCTACAGGGGGCGCCAGTGGTCAGGAGCTGGCTGCTGAATGAATGTATGGCACGGGCTGATCAGCACCAGCGTGCTGGCAAATTACACAGGGAACTGACCATAGCCAGTTCCGGCGGTTTAAGGGTTAACAAAAAAACAGAAAATACAAATAAAATCTGAAACGGTAAAATAGAGACAAAAACAAATCACTGAAAGGCAATCTTCATTAAACAAGTCCCAAAACAAAATGAAATCCTTAAGACAGAGCACAATCTAAAGAACAGCAATGATCAAAAGGAGAACTCACCAAACCACCAAAGCACATTCAATGTACAGGGAGGGAACTACGTTTCCCATCAGCCTTTATAGGGCTTGGGGCGGTCCCTCAATAGAGATTGACAGTTGGAACCGCCTCTTGGGGAACCACCCACAAAACATGGCAGAGCAAGCACCCACATATCCAAAAACCAAACAATTAACGAAACTGATTAAAAATACATAATGATAGAAATAATAAATATAAATAACAAACATAAACATAAGTTATAATAACCAAAAGAACAAAAATTACATAAAAAATGAGTTTAGTGGTGACCCTGGTGACTAAATGTTGTGTCTCTTATCTTTTTAGTATTTTTTTTTCTTTCATATAGGAATAACTTTTATATTTGTTTTCCTTATATAAATTCTGTACTGCATTTAAGTTAATTAAAATTGCTGTATCCCATTTTGGCCAGAAGATGGCAGTGTGAAATAGACTTAAATAGGTAATATCCCGGAACACATTACTGCCTCAAGTGGAGGAGTTCAAGTATCTCGGGGTCTTGTTCACAAGTGAGGGAAGAATGGAGCGGGAGCTTGACAGACGGATCGGTGCGGCATCCGCAGTAAGCTGAGCCAAAAGGCGAGGCTGTTGATTTACCAGTCGATTTACGTTCCTACCCTCATCTATGGCCTCAAGTTTTGGGTAGTGACCGAAGGAGCAAGATCGCAAATACAAGAGGCCGAAATGAGTTTTCTCTGCAGGGTGGCTGGACTTTCCCTTAGAGATAGGGTGAGGAGTTTAGTTATCTGAGAGAGACTCGGAGTAGAGTAGCTGCTCCTCCGCATTGAGAGGAGTCCCCTGGACGCCTCCCTAGGGGGGTGTTCCAGGCATGTCTCACTGGGAGAAGGCCACGGGGCAGATCCAGGACATGCTGGAGGGATCATATCTCCCAGCTGGCCTGGGAACACCTCGGAGTCCCCCCAGTGGAACTGGAGAAGGTGACCAGGGTGAGGGACATCTGGACTTCCCTGCTTAGGCTGTTGCCCCCACGACCCGACTTCGGATAAGTGGTGGACAATGGATGGATGGATGGATAGGTATATCCCAGTTGGGCCAGCAGATAGCAGTGTGAAATAAATCCAACTCTTCATCCTCAACAGGTGGCACAGTGGGTAGCGTTACTGCCCGATGGATCCAAAAGTTTGAATTGAGGCAAGGGCATTGCCTCTGGATTCCAAATCAATTTTGTGAGTGTGGTGAAGTGAGTAAGAGGTCCGCGGCAGTGCTTGAGTGTTTAAATAAAAACAGTGCAGCTGAGGCACCATGGGTTGCAGGCGTGTGTGGCTGCGAATTGTTAACGAGGAAATTGGTTGGTCGCAGAGCATTTCCAAAATGGCAGGTCTTTTGGGGGGTGTTCCTGATATGCAGTGGTTAGTACCTACCAAAAGTGGTCCAAGGAAGGACAACCAGTGAACTGGTGACAGGGTCATGGGCACCCAAAGGTTCATTGATGCATGTAGGAAGAAAAGGCTAGTCTGTCAGGTCCGATCCCACAGAAGAGCTACTGGGGCACAAATTGCTGAAAAACGTAATGCTGGCCATGAGAGAAAGGAGGCAGAACACACCGAGAATCGCTGCTTACTGTGTAACTGCAGACCTGTCAGAGGGCCCATACTGATGCCTGTCCACTGCCACAACTGCCTACAATAGGCACACGAGTGTCAGAACTGGACCATGGAGTGATGGGATAAGACAGCCTGGTCTCATAAATCACATTCTCTGTAACATCAAGTGGACGGCAAGGTGGTGTGCGTCATTTACCTTTGGAAGAGACGGCAGCAGGATGCACTAAGGCAGGGGTGTCAAACTCTGGGCCTGTTGGGCCGTAGTGGCTGCAGGTTTTCATTCTAACCCTTTTCCTAATCAGCCTGCAGTTTTCACTGATAATTAACTCCTTTTCCATTCCATTTTAATAGCCCTGTTTTTAAGGGTTCAGTCTTCTGAATTGGTTCATTTCTTCATTAAATGGCAGCCAGACAGAAATGAGATGTGAAACGAGCCGACAGATGACCAGCTAAATGAGAGGCCAATTCTTCATGTTAATTAAAAGCATTATTTAATTCCATGGCTTGCTGGTAGTGATGGGTAGTGATGGGAAAATGAGGCCTCATGAAGCTTTGAGACTTTCTATTTGTGCCGATAAAGGTTCGAAGCTTTGAAGCTGCAGCCCCAATTTGAAGAGCGACATCTGGTGGTCAACTGAGGTCAAGGCAAGCACTCAAGCGCGCAAGTGAAGCAGCATTCACTGTTTCAGTCTCATGTCACCAGTAAAAGGTCAGAAAGTCTGTGTTCATTTTATTCTGCTAAGGTCCTGGTCCATTTACACTATTTAACTTTTGAATGCCGTTTTCCGCTGTTACTTGCCATCTGTCACCAAAGCTCTCCAAATCTCTCTCTCTCCTCACAACCCAACATTGTTGAATGAGAATGATGCATTTTATATAGTCAAGTCAAGTCAAGTTGGGGAGCATGCACTGGTACAGCGCGTTGCCGCACCCACTACACGACGAAACAACTCGGGATCCTGGTTGGCAGCCACCCCAGGCAGACACACGGTCCAGTCCCACCCTCCAGAAATGACCCTCTATCTGCTGCAGCCAGGTGTTACGTGGGCGACCCCCTTGGCCTGGTCCAGCCACTTGGGTCCCCAACAATTAGGATCTTACGAGTTGGATCACCCTCTGGGAAACACGCCACATGGCCGTAGTGCTGTAACTGATGCTCCATCACAATGCAGGTCATGTGCCTCATTCGGGACTCCATGAGCAACACAAAGTCAAACCAGCGGGACCCAAGGATTCTCCAAAGAGACACACATGAAGGAGTCCAGTCTTCGTCTCAGGTCACTGGATAGCATCCATGTCTCACAAACAGGAAGCACCAGGACTCTAAAGACTTGGACCTTTGTCCTTTTTCATGGATATCAGGAGCGCCACACACCCCTTTCCAGTGACCTCATGACCCCCCCCTCATGCTCTCCCAATCCGTCTACTGACTTCATAGGAAAAGTCACCAGTAGGCTACCTGTTAATTGAGCGGCAAAGCTGTCAAACCGCTGAAACGCCTTCAAACCAATAAAGTGCGCTGGGAGGCACTGATGACGTTCGCTGCTTCAAACGTCACGGGTCACGTGACAGCGGTGTTCTCTGTCTCCCTATGCTTCAGATTGACTGACAAAGCTTCGACACTTTGGTATTATTTTCTCATCTCTAGCCACAGCAGACATTTCCAAAACTGTTGATTTTCTGTTTTTTCTAAGAACACCGTCAAGATGTTTTGGCGACCTGAGAGATCAGCCTTACCGAGACCCTCACCTTTCTTTATTTTCAGATGATGTGTGATGGGCACAGGTGAGCTGGTCATGCGGCGGCTCGTTTTGTGTCTCATTATTGTTTGACTGCTAATCAAGGAAAAAGAGACAATTAAGGGCCCTGAGTCAAGTTCATCAAAAATAAAGAAAAAGAAGTTAATTAGCAGCCAAAAAACTGGTCACTAATGAAGAAGATGGTTAGAATGAAAACCTGCAGCCAATGCGGCCCACCAGGACTGGAGTTTCGACACCCCTGTAACTAAGGGAAGAAGGCAAGAGTGGGATGCTTTGGGGAAAACCTTGGATGTCTGATTTCTTGAATCAATGCTTTCAAGGCAGGGTGCTCAGGCCTATCAAATGGGGTGACGTCCTTTGGACACCATGCTGGCTTCTTACCTGCAGGTACGATGACTCTCTTCTCTTCTGTGGTATTGCTGGGGGGATTGGTGGGAGGACTGCCCCTCTGCTCCTGGTAGGTAGTGTGGTAGCCCATTTGACCGGCCTCCGAGTTGTTCACAATTCTGTTCCTTTTGGTGACACTGCAATCCACTGGCGACTCCCTGCACACCCACCCCAAAAATAAATAAATAAATCAATAAAATAAAATAAAACAAGTTTTAATGACTGGGCTGGAGCAGAAGAGATGATGTTAATTCAAACCTTTGCTAAGTAACAAAAACACATTTAAGAATTAACAGTGCGGCCGATGAGGAGAATCAAATGATTGCCTGCCTGGCATTGCGTGGCCCTTACCGAAGGCACAACGCAGTGGCGTGGATGACATAAATGAATGGCTGCCAGGATGAGGTGAGCCTTATGCATTTGTGTCACCTTTCAATATTGCTCTTTGCCTAAAGCCGATGTCACTTTACACGACGTCAAGTCGGAGGGGATGTCAAACTTGATGAGTACAGTCACTAATCAGATGTCAGATTACACGAGTAGATTAGACTGCATAAAGACCTTCCAGCACAGCTTTACATTTCCAAAGTATTGACAGTTTGCCCCCTCACATGACATCCAATAATGTGTTGCCTGGCAGAGCCAAGTCACAGTTCAAAGGCTTTACAGGTACCACGAGATCAGCTTCAATCTCTTCAACCTCGTCCCTTTTATCAGTTCAGTTGTCGTATGTAAAACATGCGCCATCTGACAGACGGGTCTCTCTTCAATTTCTCGGCCACCGTGTTCCTCATTCCTTGTAGCTGCATTACGTGCATTGCATTTCCACGATAGCCATTTCAACTTGACGACTGATCGGCTTGACTTTTGGTTCTGATTTTGGCTCACTTCGTCTCCTGATCCTATCCTGATCATTAAAAACCTTTACTGTCTCGCTCTACGTCAGTACAACAAGAAACCACCAGACAGCTCAGGATGGCTGGGAGTCTAAATTTGAGATGAGCAAGGTGCCACATGGCCCCTGAAGGGTGATGTCACTGAGCACCAAAAAAGGTTGGCCTGGGTCATGTGGAGGAGCCATGGTGGGACACGGCCAACTTTAATACTCACTTTCAAAAAGGAAAACTGGTTAGGGTTAGGGCTAAGAACATCTCGCGATCAAACTGAAGGCATATGAGCTGGAACAAAGCGACCCACCTGGAGCCATTGATGTGCTCGACCTCCCTCTTCACAGCCACCCTGCTGCTCTGACTGATCCAGTCCTGCTCGACGGCTTCAGGGCTCTCTTTGGCAGACTGAGTGAAGTTGCCTGGCGATGTCATCTCCACCTTCAGTAGAGGAGGGGGTCCATACGGGGGATCAAATATAGCCTGATCTTCACTGACCACTGCTAGGGCCTCCTGAAACAAAACATTAGGGATGGTCAACATAGAATGAAAAAGGTTTAATGGTAATAAAATAAAATTTTACGGTGTTCTGATTTACATTCAGATAGCTTATTCAAGTACTGACATTCATTTACAGAAAAACATATGAGAATGAGAGACCACCTCTCACGCTCAGTTATTAAATCATAAGCAGAAAAGGTTGGCCTCTCTTCACCACACCTCACAGGGTCAGCTGTGACACGAGTGTTGGGGGGACACCGCCGGCCTGGCAAACCTCACGTGGAGCTCTTTAAGTGGTCTGTGATATCAGGAATACTGTTGGCATTTCACATTTCTTTAAACAAGCTTATATGTAATTAGAGACAAACAAAATGACTTCATGAGTGAGAACAGTCAGTTATAAATATTTAAATCAGAGCAGTAAAGACAATTCCACCATTGTTCATGTTACAAAGTATGATTACGGTGGACAAACATAATTTAAGATTATAGGATACAACTGATAATTTAAAAGGCACAATTTATACCAATAAAAATGAAAGCCAAAAACGTGACTACCTGCAAGAGATAGATAGATACAAAAGGCACTATATATCAGATATGAAAGAAACTATATAATTAAGACATAGATAGATAGATAGAAGGCACTATAAAATTAATAGATAGATAGATAGATAGATAGATAGATAGATAGATAGATAGATAGATAGATAGATAGATAGATAGATATGAAAGGCACTATATAATAAATAGATATTTTAGTGTAGTCGGCAGGATAGATAGATATGAAAGGCACTATATAATAAATAGATATTTTAGTGTAGTTGGCAGGATAGATAGATATGAAAGGCACTATATAATAGATATTTTAGTGTAGTCGGCAGGATAGATATGAAAGGCACTATATAATAAATAGAGATAGATAGATAGATAGATAGATAGATAGATAGATAGATAGATAGATAGATAGATAGATAGATAGATATGAAAGGCACTATATATTAGATATGAAAGGCACTATATAATTAAGAGATAGATAGATAGATAGATAGATAGATAGATAGATAGATAGATAGATAGATAGGTAGATAGATAGATAGATAGGGCACTCTATAATAGACAGACAGTGTAAGGCACTATAAAATTGATAGATGGATTACAAACACACTGCATTACATAGATAATAGATCAGTGCTACGTTTTTGGTCAGATTTCTCTTTGTGGTTTCTTGATGCTGCCACCCGTTATATTTTGTATGCCCCTTATCTTTTTTTTTTTGGTGCTCACCTTCCTTCGTGGTGGGCTTGTTAACGGCCCCTTCCCATGTTATGTCAGTTCTGACAGTGCATAGAACAACAAATTTGACATTCCAGTGGAAAGGACTAATTATAAAATAAGAGGCTCACCTAAACGACTTTATTTAGACCCTTTTCCTAACTTCCAGAAGGTTAACATTACAAATCCTTGATATTTACTTTCATATCAATGACATATAATAATATTGCATTATATCACATATTTTAGAGCAGGCATCAAGCAGGGATATGCTAGCTGAAGTACTGATGATGAGTAAGGCCGTGTATAGTTGGTAGATCTTCTGAATTTAATGGTGCAAAACCACGGTGTCTTTCAAGTGACCACAAAGCATCTTACAAAACAATTCTAGTTACAGGACACGGTGAATCACGATGAATCATCGTGTTTTTGTCCCCGTATGTGAGCAGTAATCTCAGCAGAGGGCTGATCATTGCAGTAAGCGGATCACACAGCACTGTCGCCCATTTTAATCAATGTGCCCCCTAAACCCCTCGCCCCTTGAGCTGTTGCTGCTGCACCTTCTCCTGCGTGCTCCAATTTATCTTCCGATGAGCCGTACTGTAAGTGACCATCTTTGTTGAAGTATGATTGATAAAAAAAGAATAAGAATGATGATATGTGATCAAGAACATAGACGGCTCTAAGATTTTCAATCCCAGTTGCTCTCAGTGTGGCCCATCATATCTGCCAAGCAGGTCTACACGCATGTCATGGGTGGTCCAATTGGAGGCTCTCCACATTGTTTGCTCATCCTCGCCCCCTTGTTAGCGATGTCTTCCTTTCACGATGAGACTTGTAGGACTCTGTGGGTTTGACCAATTCCTCACAACAATTTAATGTCAAAAAAAAAAACAAACCTTGATGTGAAATCCTAAGTGGGATGTACAAAAGAGCCTGGCGAGTGTTCGGAGGTCCGACTCTTTTTTATCTGAATTCATGTTAGGCTGACATCAAGCCGTCTGGGCTGAGAACGTCGGCATTAGAAGCAGCGGCGAGTCTTTGCTGCTTTCTGATTTGCCTCGGCCCTTCCGATTGCAGCTCCAGAGGGCCTGCTTTTCCTACAATGCCATTTTTGTGAATAACATGACCATTACAGGGCGCTTATCGGCTTCATCATCTTGTCCGAGCTGAACACAATAGAATGGCGAGGCTCTGAAACACAGGCAGTGCAATTTCCTGTGAGGTTTGCGCAATTCCCAGCTCTCAATTGTTTAGAATGGTGCAACATGTTAAGAGTGAGGCCCTGACTTCCTCTGCAACTTTCTGACAAGCTGCCCTCTTGACTGTCCTGGGCAGCGGGTTACAGAGCAAACAATCCAGACACTTCCTGCCACGCCCAGATTGACGTCCAAAGGCACCCACCGCTCCAGAGGGGGTCCAGAAGTGTTTCACGTCCCATCAGGGGTTACTTACTTCCCCCTCTTGTGATTAATGGAACAAGTTGCAATGAAGATCTAAAGCCCTAGTGCCACGCTTCGTGCACGCCAGTGCGTATGTTTGTATAGTTATACATGTGGAGACCTCCCATCAACTACGCACAAAACGTGGTGACAAACAAAGCATTGGGCGGCTTCCAGGGTCTTAAAACAGAGAAGAAAATTTATCAAGCAGACACCTCTCCACGGTGTCAGTTTCCCCACAACATAAGTCATTTTTAATACCAATACGTGGATCACCCACACCTAGATAAGGTGACCCTAATCACAAAGGGGTCTGTCCACTGTGTCACCTACTCCTAGACAAGGTGACAATAATCACAAAGGGTTCTGTCTACTGGGTCACCTACACCTAGGCAAGGTGACCCTAATCACAAAGGGTTCTGTCAACTAAGTCACCCACACTAGACAAGGTGACGGTAAACACAAAGGGTTCTGTCCACTGGGTCACCTACACCTAGGCAAGGTGACCCTAATCACAAAGGGTTGTGTCAAGTAAATCACATACACTAGATAAGGTGACCCTAATCACAAAGAGGTTTGTCTGCTGGGTCACCTACCCCTAGACAAGGTGACCCTAATCACAAAGGGTTCTGTCAGCTAAGTCACCCACACTAGACAAGGTGTCCGTAATCACAAACGGTTCTGTGAAGTAAATCACCTACACCTAGACAAGATGGCCCTAATCACAAAGAGGTTTGTCTACTGGGTCACCTACACCTAGACAAGGTGACCGTAAACACAAAGGGGTCTGTCAGCTAAATCACATACACTCAGACAAGGTGATCCTAATCATAAAGACGTCTGACTTCACTGCTCCTGAGTCCTCCCACTGGCTCTTCTGGCCAGAACAGAGAAGCCTCAGGAGCAGGAGATCATTCAATTTGTAAAGGAGTTTGTGAGTATTGCTATTTTCTTTTCGTTTTCTGCTTTTCTTGATTTATTTTTTCACGGCCTCTGGTGGTTTTAGATTGTGGATTTGGACTTGTTTGCTGTAGGACTACCTCTTTGGGAGGTCCTTGTGCCTATTTTAGCATTTTTGATTAATTTTTTTACTCTGTTCAAATATATCCTGTATTTTTTTAAAGACTCTTTATTTGCCGTTTTGTGGTCAGGCCAGAGGTTTACGGCCATCCTTCCCCTTTTGATTTTTTTTTTATTTTGCGACTTTACTAGTTATTCTGTTTTTTGGGTCTTGCTAATGTGGAAGTCAGCCGTTAGCAGGCTGGTAGGGTACCTGGCCTGTCTTCATGGACCTTTTAGGAGGCCTCACACCCATTTCCTTACTTATGAGACTCCTATTCACAACAACAGGCCATTCAGCCCAGCAAACCTAACCAATCCTATCCAATTAATTCCCCCAAAATAAAATGAAGTCGAGATCCTTGAGAAAGGTCACGTCAGCTTGTATATTTTGTATATTTTCCTCTTGTACTCAACTGTACTCAAAATTGATGCCCAGTTTAAATTAGTCAAACAGTTGTCTGCTCTCAACTTAACTCATCTAATGTTCTAAACCAAGGGTCTCAAACTCACATCCTGGAGAGACACGTAGGCTGTATGTTTTTATTCCTCTAATCTTTATTAATTACGTAACTCAATAACTTAAATTAATCAAACTGATTTGTAATTAAATAAATAAACTAACATCTCAGTGGCCAGAATTGGCTTCTAACTTAAAAAATAAAGGCCTGGCAGCACACTCACATGCACACATTGGACATTTCTGATGTCATTTATGAGAACACCTCCAGGTTTAGAGGATTCAGGTTCAGAATCGTAATAATTGCGTTAATAAAGAGGAAGGCAACAAAGTCCAGTCAATTAACTTGGAATTGTCTATTTCTTAAGAAAGAGGCTGAAATGAAAACCTGCAGCAACAGCAGCCCTACAGGATCAAAGTTGGTGACCCCTTGCTCTCCTGAATAATGAACCCCTCATCTGAAAAGTCATCGGCTGCCCAATTCAGAACAGAGTCTCGGGGAACAAATGTCAGCTGACGCAAAGCAAATTAAATGTGTCCCACTTGTGCGAGGCGTCAACAGCTAGGAGAGAAAACAGAATTAGGAGACGACACGGAGGAACTGGAATTCACACGCGGCCGTAACTGGGGAGACCTCAATAAAATAACAAAACTCAGAAAACAGAACGGTGAGTCGAAAGCCAAAAAAAAAGGAAATCGTAAACAGAGGGCAGACAAAACGAAAATCCAAAAAACAAAAATGATGGCACATTTTTTTCTTTCAGAATTTGAAATCTTTGATGTTTAGGTACGGGTGGTGCTGGCTTTTTAAAACTTTGCATTAGTTATTGTGCTGCAGGAAGCACAGGAAGATTTTATGAGATGAGCATAAAATGTAGCAAAGGTAAAAACCAGGAAAGCAAAAGTATTCAGTCACAGTACCAGTCCTAAAAGGCAGCTGACAGCTAAACCTTTGAGCAAAATGGGGAGATGTGCTTGAAGACAACAAAAAAGCTCAAAGTGGGGAGATTTAAAAATAGCAAGGAAAGTGATAGCGAGAGACAAAATTTGCAGTCAAAAGAAACAAAGAGGTCAAGACTGGACAAACGTCACGAGTAGCATATCAGTTAAGGTTTTGATATCCACAGATTGGAGAAGGAAGAGAACACCTAGCTGACTTTTTATCCCGTCATGCCAATTACAAACAGGTCACAACCTCTGAGGCCACGCCCCTCAAAATGTGGGACGCGGTACTAACGACAAATACTCAAAATGGCAGCAATCGAAGAACCTCAAATGGCGTCCAAGGTGTTACAGAAAAACACAAGAGAAAAAGCAAATAATGAAATAAATGAATCCTTGACCCCCAAAACCCTCAACCGAAGTACAAGATGGAACATTTCATAATCCAAATGAGTAAAAAAGCCCACAACAAAAACAAAATTATGACAGTGCCAAGATGCAAATCCAAAATCAAAGTCAAAAATGAGGGCCAAAACCAAGAATACAAAAAAAAAAAGGAATTGAAGAGCCAAAAGTTAGCATTCAAAAGGTAATTCCTTATCCACAAACTCGGATGAAGAAAGGCTCTGATAGCCATTTCTAGGAAGAAGAAGATTACTTGTGCCAATGTAATTTGTGAAATTTATTTAAAGGTTAAAAACCAGGAAAACAAAAAGTATTCAGTGACAGTTCCAGTCCTAAAAGACAGCTGGCAGGTAAACCTTTGAGGAAAACGGGGAGATGTGCTTGAAGACAACAAAAAGGGTCAAAGTGGGGAGATTTCAAAATAGTAAGGAAAGTGATAGGGGGAGACAAAATTTGCTGTCACAAAATTTGTGATATATATATATATATATATATAGAGAGAGAGAGAGAGAGAGAGAGAGAGAGAGAGAGAGAGAAAGAGTCAGCTGGGAAGATGGACAAATGACAGCTGTGGGTCAGATTAGGGACAAAGGCAGAAAAGATGTGGAGGACACACGCAGGATATTTTGGGAAGTGCTGATGTCAACTTAACCAATATGGTTACAGAACCCAGTGCT
Source organism: Erpetoichthys calabaricus (assembly GCF_900747795.2). Lineage (NCBI taxonomy): Eukaryota > Metazoa > Chordata > Cladistia > Polypteriformes > Polypteridae > Erpetoichthys > Erpetoichthys calabaricus. The sequence continues at coordinate 4,812,449 of NC_041410.2, read as the reverse complement.
TATGATGGTATTAATAACCAGCCAGTTGTGACATGAATTCTATGAATATGTAATTATGTGAGTGTTTATAATGACGAGGGTCCAGCACGACGTCACAGGCGTCACTATACCACTGACATTCCTAGCTACCAGATGGGACATCTGGTTTGTCAGCATTCTCCCACTTGGCTGAGCTGTCCTAATGCTTCTCTCCAGACTTAATATGTATGTATACAGGGTAATGTATTATATTTCTGGGAATAAATGTTACTTGTTAAAGCAAGTTAAATACCTAGATCTCTTTTCGTACCATATTTCTCTCTCTCTTGTAATTATTTTCCTTCTGGGTACAAGGTACAGTGCATCCGGAAAGTATTCACAGCGCATCACTTTTTCCACATTTTGTTATGTTACAGCCTTATTCCAAAATGGATTAAGTTCATTTTTTTTCCTCAGAATTCTACACACAACACCCCATAATGACAACGTGAAAAAAGTTTACTTGAGGTTTTTGCAAATGTATTAAAAATAAAAAAATTGAGAAAGCACATGTACATAAGTATTCACAGCGCTCTCTGCTGGATATGAAATGGCGCTGCGAGCAGGGTGCAGTTTTATACTGGATACATCATTGTTTAATTATTGTTGGAGCTGCAACCTCCATGACTCTGTCCCTAACAACTGCCAAAGGTACCCAGAGACAATTCCCATAATCGACAAAAATGACATTGAAGGCGTTTCAAAATAAATATACATAACTAGAATAAGACAATGAAAATTCTAATGCAAGAATCAAAACAATGGGATATGGAAACTCCAGCATTAAATACAAAACTCGTAAACACACAAATCACAGCACTGGTGACGTCATGAAGTAAGACCTCTGGGAACTGTCTCCCGGCAACAGGGCTTCGCATCCTAGCAACCAGTCACCGATACGCACCCATAAAGGAAACAAGACAGTTCTGTGGGTGAATGTGCATCGTTTTTGTTAAAAACAAAAGAAAGCAAAAGATGAACATAATCACCCAAATCCTTGGCCTCACAAGCTTCGGAAACCATACCATAAAAAGTTTTAGGGGTCAATGAACAGTTGGAACAAATGCAATTTATAAACCAGATTATGACAAAATGGAAAAGATGGTAAGTAATGAATACAATTAAATTGCAAAAGACCCAAAAGGTTAAAAAAATATTTCAAACCCCCAAAAAAGGTGGAAAATGTTTAGAGGTCACAACAACACTCCGATTAAACAAAGAAAACATTTCATTTTTTTTTCCTTTTTGACCTTTGCTAATTAATTCATTTCAGGAACAAATCAAATGTGTTATCTGGAAAATGGTGTACTGAAGCCATGCATTTCGGAGTAGCGGCTTTTTGGTTTCAGGTTGTTTTGATCGAAGGTTTAACTTTAGAAACTGACAAAGGAGAGCAAAGCATCATGGACTTTTTTCCCTTTTAACTTAGAGACGGGCAGCATGGCATCTGGGTGTTGTGTGTTTGTGATGAGTGAAACAGCAGAGATTCCTTTCACATACAGTTTTGAGAAAATGGCCCAAACATTGCTTTTGCACGCAATTTTGCAAAATACGAAAATATGGTTCATTTTTTTTGAGGTGGGAAATAAATAATATCGCTAACTAAGGATCTGTTGTGATGCTATTTCTGTATTCATTTTTCCAGATCGTTGGAATGGATATTTATTGATTTTTCACTGTGTTTCTGTGGTTTTGAATTTTGGAGATCGTGGTTTTTGTGTTTGCTTTTTGTTTTGACCGTTTATGAAGATGTTTATCATTTATTTGTACCATTTCTTTGTCTTTCATGGGCACCGCCATTGGTTTATTCATTGACACTGTAACAACCCTTGGTTCTGGGGTGTGTGACATCAAGATATAAAGTCTCCTCTGATGTCCTTTCTTTATCTGTGTTTATAGATATAAAACACTTTTTTGTGTCTATTTTTCTTATTTTTTGCTCTCTTGGTTAATAACATTTGCCCGTCCTTTTTGACTTTGACATTTTGCTTCTTGTTAATAATTTTGATGCTCTCATTGTGATATCCCGGGTTATGATCTTTGTCTGCCAGTCAATTGCACTCTTTCACCTGATCTTTTAATTTCTTCTTGCTGGTTTTCTTGCTAACACAGCAGGGTCATTCTAGAGCTAAAACTGTCATCTTCTTCCTTGGCTGCCCTCAAACGTCGGCCGGCCTATCCATGGCTTATTCCATGCGGCTCCACACACTCTCATCTGCCTGTCACGCCTCTGGTTCCTCCTTGCACCTCTCATTTAGGCTAACCCTCTGCACTCACGTTCCAAAACTCAGTAGGTTGATCCAAACCAAGATCCTTCCGAGGTTCATTGCAGGCCTCATACCTAGGCCAACGGATTTCAGCAACATCCTCCACCAAGCGTTTTCTAGTTGTTCCCCCTTTCCATACTCTGCAGCAGAAGAAAATGTGCCAAGCTGTTGCATATGGAAAAGAAAAGAATGATGAGCTGAAAATATACGTGCTCAAGCAGAAGTGTGAATTTGTCCTGTAGTGCAATTGTTTTTAAAGGTTTTAGCAAAGCTAAACCCTCACTTTTCCTGTGAATTCAATTTTGAGGAAATTGTTTCACACATCAATAGTAGCTGGAATGATCTCACATACAGAGATGGGAAAGTAAAGTGCCATTGGAAAAGACCAGGGGCCTTGCTTAGATTCCATTCTAAAATTTCACTTACGTGCAAAAGGCAAAAACGACATATGCACAAGATAAATATAACAGATTTATATAAAAAAATAAAATCATATGTGTGCCATGTGCCATACCAAGTTCCTTTATTAATCTCAAATCAACTTAAAACCATACACTTCCGCTTTTAGCTACCCCCCTGTTGGTAACCATACATGGCATAAAAATGCCTTTTCTGAATATTCTTGATCTAATCAGCATATAAATGTGGCCAGGTTCCCAGGCGACACCTTACATTAAATTAATCACAAATGGTTGAATTGAACTGACAAAGATTATGTCATAACTTTGGGGAAAAAAAGTTGCGAGATTTAGGCACATTCTCCAGATCCACTGTCTATTGAATCATTATTTTTCAGATGGGTGGTGATGGGTATCTTGGGACATTTTTTCCCTGGGGTGTGACATGCTGTGCTTGGAGTCAGTTTGATTGTTTGTGGTTAACGTAATGGTTGGGCTGTTTGTCTGTTTCTGTTATCCATCTCCTGTATGGCACGCTGTAGTTTGTTAAATGATGGACCCTCAGCATTGTGTGGTAGTGTGTGATGGTGTGCTGAGCTCGTCTCTTATGTAAGAGTGAGTTACTATTATGTCATTGCCTTAGTGATATTTATATCCAGCCTTGGAGTTCTCTTTCCTTGTGGTTGTTGGACCCTCCATTGGTGATATTTAGACTAATACAGACCACTAAGGGATGATCTCTTTCTCTATATCTGATCATCTTTGACAGTTCAAGTTGTACTCCCATTGGAATGAAAAATCAAAAAAAGAGATCTCCTTAATATCTATTTGGTTTCTCGCAGACGACAATGAGATCAGAAAGAAATCAAGTGAAGACTATTGTCTCCTGTTTCTCTGATTTTTCTCCTGAGACAAAATACCTCCGTAGTCTCACTGGGGTCTCCTCTTGAGTTTCAACAGAGATCTCAGCAAATTCACACATTGGGCTCACATTTTCCAAGTACTGTAGTGCCATGAAATTGTTTGAAATTTGAAAGTGTTTGCATTGTGTGCTCAGTAATCCATTATGAAATGTATGGACAGTTGTTTGTGGTAATAAAACCCTTTACTAGAATTACAAAACTGTAGTCCTCAGATCTGAAAGAAATCTGAAACATTCAAAGACAGCAAACATGACAGACTGAGGGAAAAAAACTAAAGACAGCCAAAAAAATGAACTTAAAAATGTAAGCAAATGCCACCGTGAAGTATCAGTGGCAGCAGGTGGCTGATGTGGGACTGCAGATTCAATCAAAGCAGCAGGTGAGAATCCACTAGGAGACACAGCACATTTGGACCACAGCTCTGTATATTAACAGTGCCAGTCCAGACCCATCTCAATCTGCAATAACACCAGGGCTGTCTTAGCACATGGGCATGCTGGGCAGTTGCCCAGGGGCCCCATGCTAATCTGTGTATGTTGCGACTTCCTGAAGGTAGGGACCCCAGTGCATTGCTTTGCCCAGGGGCCTATAATGCTGTTAAGATGGCCTTGAATGCCACATAGCACTTTACTTCGTTGTGGACTTCCACTTTGTAAAATGAGAATGCAGTGCAAACTCAGCCGGGGAATCAAAAAATTGGTTGGAATTACTATTATGCCATTGCCTAAGTCATATTTATATCCAGCATTGGAGTTCTCTTTCCTTGTGGTTGTTGGACCCTCCATTGGTGAATTTAGACTAATATGGACCACTAACATTTTCTTTTTTGCAATATGGAAGTGTTTTTGCATTGTGTGCTCAGTAATCCATTATGAAATGTATGGACAGTTGTTTGTGGTAATAAAACCCTTTACTAGGATTTCAAAACTGTAGTCCTCGGTTCTGAAAGAAATCTAAAATGTCCAAAGACAGCAAACATGACAGACTGAAGGAAAAAAAGCAAAAGACAGCCAAAGAAATGATCTTAAAAATGTAAACCAATGCCACCGTGAAGTATCAGTGGCAGCAGGTGGCTGATGTGGGACTGCAGATTGAATCAAAGCAGCAGCTGAGAGTCCACCAGGAGACACAGCACATTTGGACCAGAGCTCCGTATATTAACAGTGCCAGTCCAGTCCCATCTCAATCTGCAATGCCACATGGCCCTTTACTTCGTGTTTGATTGTTGGCTTCCACTGTACAAAACGAGAATGCAGCACAAACTCAGCCGGGGAAATCAAAAAATTGTTTGGAATGCCCGTTTGTCTCATCAGTCATAAGCTGAAAGGCACTTTCTGGAAAGAACAGCTTGAAGTAGTCGAGTGGCTGGTAAACCGTAGTGTCCACTAGCAAACTGCATCATTTTGTGAAGTCCAGTAGCCAGTGTGCCTTCCACAAAATACCTCAGTAGTCTCCCTGGGGTCTACTCAGAGATCTCAGCAAAGTCACACAGTGGGCTCAGATGTTCCATGTAGTGTCATGACATTGTTTTTTTTTTTTGCAATTTGAAAGTGTTTGCATTCTGTGCTCAGTAATCCATTATGAAATGTATGGACAGTTGTTTGTGGTAATAAAACCCTTTACTAGGATTACAAAACTGTAGTCCTCGGTTCTGAAAGAAATCTAAAACATCCAAAGACAGCAAACATGACAGACTGAGGGAAAAAAACACAAGACAGCCAAAGAAATGAACTTAAAAATGTAAACCAATGCCACCGTGAAGTATCAGTGGCAGCAGGTGGCTGATGTGGGACTGCAGATTGAATCAAAGCAGCAGCAGAGAGTCCACCAGGAGACACAGCACATTTGGACCAGAGCTCCGTATATTAACAGTGCCAGTCCAGACCCATCTCAATCTGCAATAACACCAGGGCTGTCTTAGCACATGGGCATGCTGGGCAGTTGCCCAGGGGCCCACAAGCATAGGGGCCCCATGCTAATCTGTGTATGTTGTGACTTCCTGAGGGTAGGGGCCTCAGGGCATTGCTTTGCCCAGGGGCCTATAATGCTGTTAAGATGGCCTTGAATGCCACGTAGCACTTTACTTCATCTTTGGTTGTGGGCTTCCACTTTGTAAAACGAGAATGCAGTGCAAACTCAGACGGGGAATCAAATAATTGGTTGGAATTACAATTATGCCATTGCCTCAGTCATATTTATATCCAGCATTGGAGTTCTCTTTCCTTGTGGTTGTTGGACCCTCCATTGGTGATATTTAGACTAATATGGACCACTAACATTTTTTTTTTTTTTGCAATATGAAAGTTTTTGCATTGTGTGCTCAGTAATACATTATGAAATGTATGGACAGTTGTTTGTGGTCATAACATCCTTTACTAGGATTCCTTGGTTCTGAATAATATCTTATATATAAACGTCTATGCAGTGTGTGTGTCTGTCTGTCCGGCCCAGAAGTGTGAGGCTACGGCATGAAGCTCAAAGGAAGTGACTCTGTCGTCAAAGTGAAACCACCCAGGAAAGAGAACCTCGCCTAGCCGCTAATGCGATTGATTGATTGAAGTACCAAAATCCGGGATTTTTACAGCAGGGGCTTACACAGCTAGTTATATAATATTATTATTTGCTCTAACTTACATTGCTGTTCTTGAATTAGATCAGGGGTGGACAGATTCAGTCCTGGAGGGCCGCAGTGGTTGCAGGTTTTTGTTCCAACCCAGTTGCTTAATTAAAAACCAATTCTTGTCAATTATTTAATTGCATGGCTTGCTAGTGCTTTAACTCTGCCATGTCAAGTCATTCTCATATCCTAGATTTATTTTCCTTTCTAAGGATATCATCCAAATGATTTGAAGTCTAAAACAGATGAGTAATTCTCAGTGCTTCACTTTCTACTCTTCACTTTCCTTCCAAGTATTTAATTAAACCAAATAGTGCATGATAAATACACACAGGTGTAAATGAAAACAAGCTAAATAGAGAAATGCTGGTCTCTTTTGTCATTTGCATGGTATTGCTAATTAGGAGCAATTAAAAACCAAGAATACAGCTGTTTAAGACTAAAATAAGCAATAAGGGTTCAAAATCTTAACGAGTGAGACAACTAAAGTGAAGCTGAAGTGTTACTTGAGCAATAAGGCTTTCTTATTAAGCAATTGGGTTGGAGCAAAAACCTGCAGCCACTGCGGCCCTCCAGGACTGAATTTGCCCACCCCTGAATTAGATCATACTCATTGTAGAAGAAAGGCCAGGCAGTTTAGCTTAGTGCTTAAGGCTTTGGACTTCAAACCCTGTGATTGTGGGGTCAAATCCCACTGCTGACACCACTGTGTGGCCACAAAAAAAATCACTTCATGTGCCTGCGCTCCAACTGGAAAAACAAGAGAAATGTTACCCATCATAACCCAAATGTTTGAAGTCACCTTTAATAAAGGCATTGATCCAATAAAAATCTGAAGTCTTAAAAGGGAGATTAAAACAAGACTAGGAAAGAGACATCACATCAGAGGTGACTGTGTGCAGAGAGGTACAGACCTATAAATACCTGGGAGTGCAGCTGGATGATAAACTGAACTGGACTGCCAATACTGATGTTCTGTGCAAGAGAGGACAGAGCTGACTATACTTCCGTAGAAGGCTGGCGTCCTTCAACCTCTGCAATAAGATGCTGCAGATGTTCTATCAGACAGTTGTGGCGAGCGCCCTCTTCTACACAGTGGTGTGCTGGGGAGGCAGCATAAAGAAGAGGGACGCCTCACGCCTGGACAGACTGGTGAGGAAGGCAGGCTCTATTGTAGGCACAGAGCTGGACAGTTTGACATCTGTGGCAGAGCGACGGGCGCTGAGGAGACTCCTGTCAGTCATGGAGAATCCACTGCATCCACTGAACAGGATCATCTCCAGACAGAGGAGCAGCTTCAGCGACAGACTGCTGTCACCGTCCTGCTCCACTGACAGACTGAGGAGATCGTTCCTCCCCCACACTACGCGACTCTTCAGTTCCACCCGGGGGGGGTAAACGTTAACATTATACAAAGTTATTGTCTGTTATACCTGCATTGTTATCACTCTTTAATTTAATATTATTTTTTGTATCAGTATGCTGCTGCTGGAGTATGTGAATTTCCCCTTGGGATTAATAAAGTATCTATCTATCTATCTATCTATCTATCTATCTATCTATCTATCTATCTATCTATCTATCTATCTATCTATCTATCTATCTATCTATCTATCTATCACAAAACCTAACGTGCTGTTTGAAGGCAAATTCTCAATTTCGTCTCCTTTTTACCTCAGTTGTATTTCATGCCTTCATTTTGTGTAAAACTTTTTCCCCTAAGGAATTTTAGGGAAACATCTGTGAGAAATTTGACTCTTAAACTAAACATAAATGAGGATCTCTTTTAATGATGAGCCATCAAAGATCAACCATTGAGCACTAAAAATTTCCTATGGGCTTGACGTGGGGTAATTTTGAACGCACAACTGCATATATTCGAGTAAATTTAGTTAATTTAGTTAATTTAGTTCCGGCGCCGCCGAGAGTGGCAGCCTTTTCAGCAGCTCTGTGTATGACTGTATGTGTATGTGTACTTTTCTACTTTTATTTTTCTATTTTTATTTATTGATCACTCCTATCACTTTATTTTATGTGGATTCGTTCACTGGACACACTTACTTTTACAACGTGGGCATGGATTTTTACACGCCGAGACTCGTCTATTCAAGTACTCAACTTCGAGCACTGAGAACAAATGCCAGTGCCAGTGTGGTTCCCTATTTACCCGACGAGGTAAGAAGAAGGCGGTATTGTGGCAGCAGAGCCAGCACTAAGCTAAAAATGAAGCGGCTTGCGAGAAAGTGGCGTTTTAAGCCTTCGGTGCCTTCTGTGATTCTGGGAAATGTGAACTCAATCTCAAATAAGATTGACGAACTGGCTGCGCTGGTGAAAAATGTCAGTGAATTTCCCCTTGGGATTAATAAAGTATGTATCTATCTATCTATCTATCTATCTATCTATCTATCTATCTATCTATCTATCTATCTATCTATCTATCTATCTATCTATCTATCTATCTATTTAATTAAGTGCTGTGACACTTCATTGTCATGCCACTAACATAGTCCACAAAGGACTAACTGATGGTCAAAACATTAAGCCAGTTTTCATGGCAAGTTCAGGTTTTACAAATCCTGACTTTTGTCTAAGAAAGGGCTTCCTCCTATTTCTGAACAAAAGCAATTTTTATACACGAGGCCCTTGGAAACAACAAGAGAAAAGGGAGCTTGCAATAATGTTGTCAAGAACCAGGCCAGGAGAGTCAGAAAATCAGAAAGTAAATAGTGAAACTGAAAACAATAATTCTAAAGAAGGGACAAAGTCAAAGTAAAAAGACCAAAAGTTCCCAAAACCAGGAAATAAACTTATTTCTAAGAAACTGCCAGTCGAAACGACATTTTTCAAGAGTTTTTATCCGTAAACTTGGATGCATTGTTTACCGCACCGCCATCGTAAATGCATTGGGCCCAACAACATCTGCCTGGTAGAAACAAAAGGTCCAAAAATGGTAGTGAACCAAAGAAAAAGAAAGAAACAAACAAAAACGGCAACATGCTGACATCAGAAACATAACATTAATTTTTAAATTCAATAAAAATAAACAATTCAGAGTACATCAATGAGCAGAAAAAGCAAAACCAGAGCAGCCCCCTTTAAAATGATAATTAAAGTTGCATTATGCTTGTTTTTTTATTTAAAATATACTCTAACCAAACAGGACAAGTGTAGCAAACTGTTATTTTAATTTCTCTGGGATTCTGACTAAAAAAACGATGACACAGCCAACGTGTTACCCAACAATCCACAGGCTATTCGGTGAGCAGCCCTGCTTGTGAGGAGCGTAAGGTCAACGTGCCAGCAATAATCTCAACATTGGACTGGACTGAAATATATCTTATTCTCAGATGTGATACCAGATTTATCATGTGTTCCTAATCATGGCACCACTGATAGGCACAGTGCCCACTCTGCCCTACTTTTCCTGCCACACGACCTAAATGTCCAAACTTTCAAAATGGCCTTCCTAAGTAGCACTGCAGCACACCCTGCCTGGAGAAGCAAAATGTCACAGACAGGATATCAGGGTCCCAGTGCTGCACTTTATTGTGCTGGGAAAACTAGCAATTCATTTAAAAGGGAGAAAAGGCACAATCAGAAATCAGAAAAGAAGTCGAACTGGAAAGAACACCCAATCGTGAGACACAAATCAAAGTCAGAAAATACAAACACGAGTTGAAAAGCAGAGAAGGATTGAAGAAGGTTTGAATTTTAAGCCACAAGGGGTTGTTTTCTGAATCTGCAAATTCGGACAGAAAGTGAACTGTTTGATGACCTTTGTCACATGAGGCTGGGGACTAGACCCAGCCAGGACGCCTGGAAGGACCGGGAGGTGGTCTATACGTACCCCGGGCCGTGAGGGGGCAACTGCCTTGGATAATGAGGGGACCACGGGGATGGAGCAAGGAGGCTCAAACCCATTGGGGCCTGTGGCCATCGCCAGGGGGCACCCCGAGTGTTGTGGAGCCCGGGAGATCGACACTTCCGCCACACCTGGGAAGGTGGAGGAAGGACCTTCCAGGGATGCCTGGAGTGCTTCCGGGTGCAAGGGCGGCACTTCTGCCACACCAGGAAGTGCTGCCGGAAGAGTGTGATCAGGCACCTGGAGCACATCTGGGTAGAAATAAAAGGGGCCGCCTCACTCCAATCACGGGAGCTAGAGTCGGGAGCAGGAGCAGGATGAAGCTCTTGTGAGGAGAGGAAAGGCGGCCCACGGAGACTGAAAGAGAGGCCCGTGTGGAGGGTGATTGGTGCTGGGAGCACTGTGTGTTGGGCGTACTTTATTTATTTGAAAATAAACGTGTGTTTTGGTAAAATCACGACCGCAGAGGACACGCCCCTAACAATGGGAAGCATTTTGCTAGTGGTGAGCGTAATAAACAACCCAAATAAATTCATGCAATCAAAATCCAGCCAAACTAATCCCAGGGTCATTTGCATCATATAGCGAATTGCCACCCTCTACTCATGGAATCGACATCTGCCTTCACCTGTATGCTGTTTGAGTGACACCCACCTCCAAAGTGTTAACAGAAATTAGGGTAACAAACTGGGCGAAGAAAACACATGACAAAGCGTACAGGTAGTAAAGGGGGGATAAATAAGAGCAAAACAGAGCTGCACTCCCGACAGTCGTTTAAAATTGTTAACTGCAGTGATGTCCGTTGCTGACCTCATAAACCAAAGGTGATGTAATGTGCTGCATGATGTCATTGTGCCTTCTGTGGACAACTAATGTGTCCGAGGATTATGAAATAGGAGCCAAAAGATGTGGTGAAGAAATGAACCAAAAGGTCAAAGTGAGGAAGACAAAAACCAAAGGGGAAAAAGCAAAACAGAAGTCAGAACTAATAAGGAACTTAATGCCAGTACTAAGCATTCCAAGCATTGATGCTTAGAAAAGAAGCCATTACTAAGATTTGTTTTGAAAATCTAACACAGGATACTAAACCTGCTGCAAACCCCTGTTTATGCTGGAAGTACCGGTGACATCCCTAATCACGGCTTCCAGACATGAATAAAAACAGAACAAGGACCAGCACAGTTAAAACCTGGTGTCAGAAATGAAATCCCTACGTAAAATAAAACAAATAAGAGAAAAGTAGAGTCATAAATGTGGCTAAATGCTAAAACGCCACCACTATAAAAGATGGTGGCACACTTAAATGAGAGTCCAAACTTTGACTAAAAACAAAAGTGAGTGTAGCAATTGTCTTGCAGAAGAGCACTTCAAAACAGACAAAGAACAAATTAGTTTTGTTTTGTTCTGACTTTGGAAAGAATTAAGAACTACAGGGGCAGGATTGTGTCTGCATTTTGTTGTTTCATTCCAATATCGTCAATGTTAATAAAAATCCAATATGAACTTTTTGAGCCAGTGATTGAACCGATGTTGAAAATGAAAAGGACATGTGTAAAAACATCGAAGCAAGCTAAAATAGTCTTTCATTAACGTTCCACCATTTATCCGAAGCCAGGTTGCGGGGGCAACAGTCTTAGCAGTGAAGCCCATACATCATTTTCCCCAGCCACACTTGCCAGCTCATACTGTGGGATGCCAAGGCGTTCCTAAGCCATCTGGAAGATATGATGTTACCAGTAAGCCCTGGGTCTTCCCCAGGATGTCCTCCCAGCTGGTTGTGCCCGTAAAACCTCCAAAGGGAGGCATCCAGAAGGCATCTGTGTCAGATGCTCAGACCCCCTCAATTGGCTCCCCTCGATGTGGCTCTATACTCTGAGCCTCTCCCAGATGTCTGCACTTCTCACTCTGTCTCTAAGATAAAATATGCATATAATAAATTCTAAGTGTGACATATCCAAAGCTTGGATGCCATCATTATTTATAGTGACCACATGATGCTGGCATCACACATCGTGATACCAGAGATTATGTGGGTTGCAATGGATTTTTTACAAACAAAATGGCCATGACTAAGAAGAAAAAGAGCAAAATGGCAGTGCTTGTGATAACAATCATTTTCACAATGGTGTCACTGTCACAAGGATAAATGAATTACATCAACACAACAAAAGTGCAGAGATGAATCTCCAGAGGGCCAATCTCATAGTCCATGACACTCAGTTGCCTGAACTGGATTAAGTGGGTTCAATAATGTAAGGACACATTGATATCCAGGCTTCAGAGTTATGACAGATGCTAGGGTGCCCCTTTATGCTTATGCCCATCCAATTTATCAACACTTTGGAATTAAACAGGCCATAAGAATCAAACTATTGATGTTGTCTTACAAGTGTGAGTAGGAAACAGTTACAAGGCTATGACAGAGGTAATACCACCTCCGTGCATGAGAGGGCGCTATCGGAAACTACTTCTCCTCTTTTGCTTCAAGGACTGATCCATCCCAAGACTGGTGACATCATTTCCTCTGTTCGTCTCCCAGAAGTCCCAACCCCTACCACCGAGGATGAGATATAAAGAGACATTCTTGTCTGAAGTTGGCACTCCTTTGTACAACTTGTGTCCAGCTGTCAGCACTGGTGCACCAGATGCAACTCAACTTGTGGATAACCTCTTTCAATGACCTATATGGTCAACTCGTTGTTGTGTGAAACATTTGCTTCAGTATGAGGGGCACACACCCTTGAGGAACCCCAACACTAGTTCAGTGTGCTGTCTTTTTCTTACAATGGCCACCATGTTAGATGTTTAGTTGTGTCGGCATGGCGCACTCCCCTTCCATCCCCAGCCCTTTCATCTCAGCCTACCTGTATTCCACCAGTCTAGCTGACCATGAGATTTTTATCATTACTAGTTTAAACCTGCAATAGATACAATCAGGTATTTAAAAGCATATATTTGTATCATAATATTATTCCACTGTTCTCATGATAACAGCTTGTTAAAAATGGATGAACAGAAAAAGATGATTTCATATTATCTTTCTGGAGCTGCTATAAAATTTAAGTTTACAGTTTCAGAGCATGAAAACCTACAAAACTGAGAAAAAAGTCATAAAGCCAACAGTGATAAAGAATAAGGTCCCTTTAACTTTACTGCCCTGATTTTTTTTTGCCTGATTTTTAAGTTCAGAAGTTATAAAGTCTGCATGTCACTCTAGTTGTGCAGAGGCCATGAAGAGACACACTGATATGGAGAGAGATGCACTTTAACTGCCAAACCGCTTCCTTGGTTTTATAAAGCAGCATCCGGTGTGAGAGCTAGATGCCACTCAGACACCTCAACAATGCAGGCCTTTACTGATAAACATCACGTCTCAAATGGTAAACATTTAATTAAAGTGGCATTACCTGAAACTGGATGTCTTTAGTCTCTACCATAGATGGTTTAACACTGATCCAGTTCTATTGAAGGATGGGTGAGCCATCTGCACCCTTAACATATGAAACCCTTCTTCATCAGGCCATAGCTGTCAGCCTAAACCCAGCATTGGCTCAATGTAGACCATGGAGTTCGGCAGCAAACTGAAGCTCAAGGTACCACAATGTGAACGAGTGAGTGTAGGTTCATCCTCCAATAGACTGGCATCCTATCCACTGCTGTTTGTGATGGGGTAGGTGACAGCTTCTCGTCATACTCTCCTGGATATTTTACTGATGTTTTCACATGTGAGGATGTGGATAACCTTGAGCAGTAACAGGGACTACTAAGGAGGTACTAAAGGATTTGGAAATTCTAGAGGGAAAAGTGCTGCGGAGATTAAATAGGCTGAAACCTAACAAATCAACAGGAACAAATAATATTTATCCTCACGTTCTTAGGGAGGTTAGTAAGAACATATATAAACCCTTTATACAGTACATATTTTTATAAAGTCACTGTACACTGTGTAAATTCTAAAGGACTGGAAAATAGCAAATATTATTTCATTATATAAAAATGGTGGTTGAGCAGATCCAAGTAACTGTACGTCAGTAAGCTTAACACGCATCACAGGTAAATTAATGGAAGGATTTCATAAGGAGAGGACTGAGCCACACATGGAAAGAACAGCAGCTTTAGTGAACAGTCAGCACGGGTTCAACTGAGGAAGTTTATAATTTAATAACAGGCTGGAGTTGAATGCGGAAGCAACAAAAGTGTATGATCAGAGAGGTGCGTATTAGATATTTTAATTATGATTTACCAAAATATTTGATAAGGTCCCATATAGATAGATAGATATGAAAGGCACTATAGAACATAGATAGATAGATAGATAGATAGATAGATAGATAGATAGATAGATAGATAGATAGATAGATATGAAAGGCACTATATAGCATAGATAGATAGATGGATAGATAGATATGAAAGGCACTATATGATAGATAGATAGATAGATATGAAAGGCACTATATAACATAGATAGATAGATGGATAGATAGATATGAAAGGCACTATATAACATAGATAGATAGATGGATAGATAGATAGATAGATAGATATGAAAGGCACTATATGATAGATAGATAGATAGATAGATAGATATGAAAGGCACTATATAACAGATAGATAGATAGATAGATAGATAGATAGATAGATAGATAGATAGATATGAAAGGCGCTATATAACTTAGATAGATAGATGGATAGATAGATATGAAAGGCACTATATGATAGATAGATAGATAGATAGATAGATAGATAGATAGATAGATAGATAGATAGATATGAAAGGCACTGTATAACAGATAGATAGATAGATATGAAAGGCACTATATGATAGATAGATAGATATGAAAGGCACTATATAACAGAGATAGATAGATAGATAGATAGATAGATAGATAGATAGATAGATAGATAGATAGATAGATAGATAGATAGATATGAAAGGCACTATATTATAGATAGTACTTTAATGCCTCTATGCACTCTGTTGTGGAATACGCCAGTGCCTAAAAGTGTTTCAGTTTTCAGGACAAATTGTCATGTAGAGGATGGTAAACATTAGTCACAATGGCCATCTTCCTCTTTGCTTCCAGTGAGTCCCAGGTCATTTCCAGATAGAATTAGAATTAGAAAGCCTTTTGTACCAAAACAATGAAATTGTAAAAGCTACATTTGTAAACGGTACAAGTATAACAGACAATGACAAACAACTAATATACCATGCATTGCTGAATAAGGGGTGGAAATTATTATCCAATAAAATAATCAACATACATACAAACAGGAAATAAAAATTTTTTAAATTTAAAATTACAATGGCCCAAGGATTAAAACTATCTGCAAACCTTTTTTGTTCTACTTTCAGCTCTTGTATCAACTGGCGGAGGGCAGTAGCATGAACAATGAGTGACCAGGATGGGAAGGGTCATTAATCATTTGATAAGGACGATTCCAGATGTCTTTTCTGATCAGTTTATTCTGACTCCTGGTGTGTTACTAGCACAGTGAACCGCAAGCAGAGAACAGCACACTGGCCATTGTGGGGTCGTAGGACAGCAAAAGTGACTTGTCCCATACATTCAAGCACTCATGAATCTGCTCTGAGGCTTTGCACCCAGTTTGTCTGTGTTGCCCGCCCAGTTCAATTCATTGCTCAGATGGATCCCCCCAACCCCGGTACTGCTCCTATGCCATGGTGGTCATCGGCCTGTCATTGGCCTTAGTGATTCCTGGTTCACCAGAATTCTAATTCCAACTCCTTTACCTTAGCAAGGCTGTCAGATTTTAGTGTCCTACACACTTCAAGTTCACCTACTCCAGTGAGGCCAGTGATCCTATGATTCCTGTAAAACTGTGGTATGCATACAACAATTCCAGCCACATCGGTTGTGCCTTTATGGGATTACATTGCTGTACTAATATGAAGAAAAGGACAAAGATGCCACAGTGTCAGAAGGCCCCGTCCTTCGAAGTTCGTTATGACTGGCGGTGCTGCAGGTGTTATCTAGTCTGGTATAACCGACTAAGGAAGCGGCATTGCTACAGACGCCCGCGTTTGGTGGAATTTCTGTGTGATTAGCTTTGCAAGTAAAATTACTGAAATCAGTTCTTTTAGAAACAAAGCAGCTTTTTTTCTTTTTTTAATTCTAATCTATGGTGTTTGAAGACTACAGAGTTTGAATACAGCCGTCACCAGGAACCAAACTGTTTACGTACCGACATCTTCAAAGATAAAATCAATCATTACTTTACAGTCCTCTTCGGTTCGATTTGTCCTTTTTAGTTGCACTTTGGTTTGTGCTGTGGATTCACAGGTGGTTAAGATACACAAAAACACCAAAATGAGCACAACTTCTAACAAGTTCTAGCAGGGGGCACCCAGCACGGCCCACTTCAACGGTTTTAAATAAAGTGCCCATCAGAACGATTTGCTCCTTTCCAAATGTTCATATTTTATTGTTAAACAACATTGAATCCCAAAGGATTTAATTTAGCTTTTTGATCAACGGAAGACGACTCTTCTACATTTAAGGCAGCGTTTCTCAACCTTTAAGTATTTACGACCCGAGTTTTCATAACAGTTTTAATTGTGCCCCCCTAATGTTTTTTTGAAACCCTAATAAAATTTATTCCTATATTTTTTGCTGCCGATACACCACTACAAGTTTAAAATTTTCCTACAAATAGCAAAATTACGCCACATATGGCGCAGTTTGAGAACCGCTGATGTAGGGTATTCCAACATTGGCACCCCCATCTACGTCGGTCAACAGGGCCTCAAGGACGTGGACCACTTGTGGCGTCAGATGGTGGGTCCGACCAAGACATCCTGTGTCGGTGTGGGAAGGCGATGGCTGTTACACTCCACTTGGGGCCTATCTGGAAATCCAGCAGATGTGGGTTCTTCTCCATGGCCCCCACTTCCCTTTAAGGAGCCTCTCAAACCCGACACCGTCGATAATGTCACCGGATGAGCCGGTCAACGAGGACAACAAACAAAACAAGGGGGATGGTGCAAAAAGGTGCAAGTGCTTTTATTACAATTAAACAAATCCAAAACCAGCGTTCAAAGAAAGAGTGCATTGCATTAAAAAGTCAATAAATAATCCACTAAAAAAGTGCAGTGCATGGGCCGAAACGGAGGCCGCAAACTCGATGGCGATTGCTTAGTGCTGCCTGGTGTAGGAGAAACTAAGTCAAAGTAATTCTCCCTTCTTAAATGACCCCCTAAGTCATCAGTGGTGAAGCCCACTGGCTTTAGGAATCCCATCATTAGTTCAATGGAGATCATCTGTCTGGGGTTTCATTGATTGTATCTGGAGAACACGGGGACACCACTGGAAACTTGTTAAGGGTAAACTTCACACCAATGTTGGGACGTTCTTCATCACACAGAGAACCACAGACACGTGGAATAAGTGACCGTATAGTGTGTTGGAGAATAGGAGTTTATGGATATTCAAAACTCGACATAATGTTACTTTGGAGAAATTGGGTGGATAGGACTGGTGAGCTTTGTTGGGCTGAATGACCTGTTCTCCTCAAAGATGTTCTAATGTTTAGGAGAAATCCATCCATCCATCCATTTTCCAACCCGCTGAATCCGAACACAGGGTCACGGGGGTCTGCTGGAGCCAATCCCAGCCAACACAGGGCACAAGGCAGGAAACCGATCCCGGGCAGGGTGCCAACCCACCGCAGGACTAGGAGAAATCCATTTTTGGATATTGTTAATAACTATTGAAACACGCAGACCTATGGTCCATGGTCTATGATGCGAAGAACGTATACTTGATTATGAATTCTGAACATGCATGTAACGTGCCTTGGTGGATTATCAGTAGATTGGCTTGTGGGGACCGTGCATTTATTAAAATAAATCTCTTCTGGCCATTATCAAAGGGGCCACCAGGTTATGTTTTTCCAGAAGATATCAGCCCGTTTGCTTCTTGACTTCTTCACCACTTAATTGCTTCCGCGATTCACTTGACGCACAGCAATTCAATTTCTTTCAGGTATCACAGTGGTTATCACTTTGTTTCTCGATCACTTTGTCGTAAACACACAACCAGCGGTCATGTCCACTAGGCTGCTGCTACCTTAAATGTTTTGAATTTCCAGAATTTCGATTAAGACCAAGATCAAGGGTTATGTGCTTCAACGCCTTGTCTCTCAGCATGCAATCCGTGTATTTAGAGGGGATGTCTTTATTACTAGAAGGACATCAGTGTTTGCAACATTCAGAGAGAGAAAATATGACTTCCTGCAAAAAGCTGAATCTGCTCCAAGAATGCTGAGCAGGCCTCGGGCAGGAGAGTGAAGGTTACTAAAAGATGTGCGTTTCAGAAGAAAAGAAAAAACAAACTTGTGGTTTTAAGAGCACTGCTGAAGGAAATGATAAAACATCTCTCCAACTGATGCATTTCCTGGAGTGACCCCTGGAAGGACAACATTTATCAGGTACAATCTCAGTTGCAGCAAGCGCATCACTGCAACAAGATCTTTGAGACTCTCTCCTAAGAAACCATGGAGAAAATCAGCCTGCTCGTGTTTTCTTCTCACCTTTTCAAACCTTCCTCACAACCATTTGCCTGGTATGTCATTGACACCAGCATTTGGCATGTTTTACCAAAGCATAATGTTGAAGGTTAGCTACTTCTGGGTCTTTTAACAAATTAAAGATATTACATGGCACTGTTTAAACGTAAAGAGCACTTCCTAGGCTGTTGGTAGATGTCTACAGTGCCTTGGCCACAATGCATAATTTTTTCCAAACCTAGAAGCTTAGCAACAAATGTGTTGCATTTCTGTTCACGTGGGCTGTGTTCTGTTATTTAACACTAATATGGCTAAGATAAATAGTTAGAAAAGGCACTATATAACAGATAGATAGATAGATAGATAGATAGATAGATAGATAGATAGATAGATATGAAAGGCACTATATAATAAATACATATTTTAGTGTAGTCGGCAGGATAGATAGATATGAAAGGCACTATATAATAGATAGATAGATAGATAGATAGATAGATAGATAGATAGATAGATAGATAGATAGATAGATAGATAGATAGATAGATAGTGTAAAAGTAGAGAAGCAACACAGAAAAAGGTCTGGGGCACCATAAAGTTGTAAAATGTAAAGCAAATTTAAATAATTTGGTCTTTTTACAAAGACAAAAGCAACATCTTTTGAGACACAGGTTGATCAAAGAACTATCTGAAAAAATAATAAATAGATATTTTAATATAGTCGGTAAGATAGATAGATAGATAGATAGATAGATAGATAGATAGATAGATAGATAGATAGATAGATAGATAGATAGATAGATAGATATGAAAGGCACTATATAATAAATAGATATTTTAGTGTAGTTGGCAGGATAGATAGATATGAAAAGCACTATATAATAAATAGATATTTTAGTGTAGTTGGCAGGATAGATAGATATAAAAGGCACTATATAATAAATAGATATTTTAGTGTAGTCGGCAGGATAGATAGATAGATAGATAGATAGATAGATAGATAGATAGATAGATAGATAGATAGATAGATATGAAAGGCACTATATAATAAATAGATATTTTAGTGTAGTTGGAAGGATAGGTAGATATGAAAGGCACTATATAATAGATATTTTAGTGTAGTCGGCAGGATAGATAGATAGATAGATAGATAGATAGATAGATAGATAGATAGATAGATAGATAGATAGATAGTGTAAAAGTAGAGAAGCAACACAGAAAAGGTTTGGGGCACCGTAAAGTTGTAAAATGTAAAGCAAATTTAAATAATTTGGTCTTTTTACAAAGACAAAAGCAACATCTTTTGAGACACAGGTTGATCAAAGAACTATCTGAAAACGGCCAAACATCTGGTTATATGGATTTCAGGCAGAAACAGGAGGTCTAGGAGGGAGGTCAACGGAAGTGACGTCATTAGTGGAATGTCTGGAAGAGAGAAGGCATGAGAACACTACAAATAAACTTCATGGCCTAAATAAAAAACCCATATCCGGTGAAGAGGAGAATCTTCCAACACCGGGAAAATTTTCTTAATGAAAACAGCAGAAAGACTCTGACACGGAGTAAAGCAATGGTCTCTGAAGCCACCCAAATGATAAAATTGTGACACTTAATAAAAAGTAAAAAATAAAATCAAAGTCTTCAGTTTGTTTGAGTCAGGAGTGGCCATAGGTTTCACACTTTTTACTCGTTTCTGCAGAGATCCTGAAGGTTATTATCGTTTTCTAGAGTTAATTTTCGATGTTCTTTACTAATTTTGTTTTGACATAGTTCAGAGTTAGTGATATTTTACATTGAGAAAAATATTTTTAATTAAAGGATCAAGAGATGAACTGAGGTCGAAAAAAATATGAGTATGGGTTGATACCAAAAAGACCAAACCGATCTTTCGCCAGAAACGTAGGACAAGAATTAGTAACCTTTGAATGAGAAGAAAGTCAGAAAACTAAGATAAGAAAAACAGCATCCAAACATGGATCAGTGAGAATGGCACCCGCATCATGCATCACTGTGGAACTCTGGGAGCATCGCCTTGGCAACGGCTGAAACTCCTACCACAAAATGGTGTCGCCCGATAGCTATTGCAAATGGTGTTGTGCAAAAACGATACAAATTACTGTACACACTTACAAATAAGTCAGGTCTTGAAACCCAAAAAATCGATCATAAAATCAGAACCCGACTTATACGCCCGTTCAAAAACGCAACACTTAAAATTTTCCATTCCAATTCCAATCTCACATCAATTTCTCAGACACATCGAGTTTTGTTGCAGCTGCGCCGTTACCAATTTCTTTCGCCACTTCAATGATTTTTAATTTAAAACTAGCTTCATATTTTCTTCTGATCGAACGCTCCATCGTAGATAAGGGATGCTCTTACGATAAAGGTGTATGAGGGGGTGAGATACAAAAAACACAAAACAGTGCAAACGTCACTTCGGAATAGTTCGGGTATTACTGTGTGGTCACGTAGGCACAATACATAGAAAAGAAAAGGGCCGTGTGCTCCGTGGTTACTCTCTCAGGTGGGTGTTAGCATTTCATAATCTCGTGGACCAATAGCGTGAGTTTTCTACATTCGACTTATACGACCGACATTATAAAATACCAGAAATTATACGGTAAAATCAAGCCCTGACTTATCCGCGGGAGAACTTAAACGCGAATATATACGGTATTAAGTTTTAAAGGAAGTTAGAAAGACAAAATCTAAAATCAGAATTGGATTTCCAGGGTATAAAAGCCGCCAGTTTAGTTTAACAACAAGTATCAGCAAGAAATAAATTAACAAAAGGCTCCGAGCAAGTGTCTGAATCCAACTTTCTGCACTTTTTAATCGTAAAGCTACGACACTCAGAGCAGCGTGCTGTCATCTTAAGAAATGAACGGTCGAAAAACGTCATCCAGTGTGACACCGGTGGTCACTTGTCTAGCAAAGGGCACCATTAGATGGCACCATTACTGAAATCATTGATCACTGTGGCTACCAGATCTCCATTCCCTGCTTAATTCTGCTGTAATAACACAACAAAACAACAACGACGTGGCGTCACAAACACAACGTGAAAATAATTTCATAAAGTGAATTATTGACATAAGAATAAAAACACCAACATAAAATGAAACTATTGGCTCAAAAATGACATTTACAGCAGACACTCTGCTTTCTTTTGCACGGTTAACCTTCAGAATGGCAGTCTGATAATCTCAGTTCCCTCAGCAGATCGACACGAATGTGGAAGTTGCTCCAGATTTTTGTGTCAGGCATTTTCTGAAACCGAACACATTACGTCACATCTGGGAGAGCCGATTTGCCACAGCAAGCCTCCCTGACCAAATTACCACACAACCCTTTAGCGACCATAATGTTTTCTCTCCTTCCTGACCGGTAAAATTTAATGAAGTTGTGGATTGTGGTGAACATTTTTTCTTCGTTAACACGACCAGGTTTATCATGAGGCAGTTTTTACTTGCAATTGTAATTCTTAATTTAATGAATGTAAGTGAGGTTATGTGTATATTTTATAGCTTTTATTTTGGATGCTATTATAGAAATACTAATTTTTTGTAATACTTCTGGAATATTCAGAACAGTTGAAAATATCGTTGCTGAATATTTTTATATGTTTTTAATGAAACTCATACATTAGGACAGGCCCTGTGGTGGACTGGTGCCCCATCCAGGGGTATTTCCTGCCTTGAAATTAGTGCTGCCTGGATAGGCTGCAGCCCACCAGACCCAAAATTGGATTTAGGAGGTTTGGGAGTGACATAGCAAGACATGTACTGGTATTAGTATATTTTATTTTACTGTAACACTATGCATGCAGAGCACCATCCTAAAATTCCACATGAACTTTACCATGTTCAAATTTTTATTAGTATAATCGAGGAGAAAAATTAATAGAAAAAAATGAATATATCTATTGTCACGCATGTGCACTAGAGGACCACCTTCCAGGCTCTGATGCGTTAAGCCGTGCCACCCCAGGGTGAAAGGGGGCACTGGTGCTGACAGTATCTACTTATAGAGAGAATGTCGACCAAGGAGGAAGCCTAGCCCCACCCATAATGCCCAGGGAAGGCCCCGCCCATTTTGGCACTGACACCATAAAAGCGAGCTGATTTTGACATGATGAGGACAGACCGCTGATTCTGTTTAAAGTGATTTGGAAGGTTATTTGAAGCCCCTCTATTTTAGTTCTGAGGAGCAGCGTTTTGTTTTCTGAATTAAAAGGGGTGACCAGGCTGATACCCCAACATTTCTCCAGTGTATCCTGGTCTGTTTTCACCCGGTTGCGCTATACGAGTATCAATTAATTGTACTAGTGTAGTGTTGTGGGTTTTAAAGGTTATATTTTATATATATATTTTTTTTTTTTTTTGCTCACACAAACAAAAATGATCTTACAGGACAGTTAACACACTGTATCACTTTAAAACAAATATTTTGCTCAAACAGACAGGATAAATTTAACACTTAAAAAGGCAGGACATCAAAGCATCCAGTTTTCCTGAATTGTACCAGTATCAATCATATTAACATCTGTTAAAATGGAGAAGAAAATACAGGATATTATGCCTCAAGCTGTATTGAATATCTCATCACCTGTGAAGAGGTGGGCACCTAGGAGTAAACTGGCTTAGAGCTTGGTGAAAGGAAGACATCCCAATGCTTCAAGCTGTATCAAATTACTTTACAACCTGAGAATGGATGGGCACCTGGGACTAAGAATTACTAAATTGGTTTACAGCCTGGGAAAGGAAGACATGCCACGTGCAATCTGATGATAAATACGTGTCATCTGAAAGGCATTGTCAGAAGAAGAAGAAGAAGAAGAAGAAACAGCAAAGACAGGATGAGAGCCGTGCGACAATTTTCACCTGATCGTCAGCTAAACCATTTCATGAATTTCGTTTGCTAAAACAACACCACCCTTTGACATTCACCTTTGACATCTTTTACTAAAGACTATATATACTTAGCTATCTACATTTTCTTTTATACGTTTTTTCTACTGGTATCATTGTTCTTTAATAAACTAAAGGGCTTCGCCCCCTGCTTGCTTTGCTCATTCACCCCCTTCCGCATCTCTGCCACTCGCGTTGTGAAGAGGGGGCTGAACACACCCCAAGGAGACATGGCCGGTCCTCCGACACACCTCTTAAAACGGTGATACAATGGGGAAACACATACAGTTTTTTTTTTACCTCCTCTTTGCTCGATCACCTGCTGCTGTTGCTACTGTTGCCGTGACACGTGATCTGCATCTCGCGCAGCGCACTTCTGTCATATCACCTATGTCCATATACTCGATCTCTTATTGCTTTTACCTTTTCATCAATATCGCATTGAATTTTGATTCCGTGTTTAGAATTACATTATGACAACACAATATATAACTGCCCGTGAGTGAGTATCGTTTCTTTCTCTCTACAAGAAATGCGTCTGACATAACCACGCAGGACTTTTCCAAATCTCTTTGTATAAGCTCTTGTCTCATGGGGCTTCCGGCCCCGGGCGTGGTTACATCATTTGGCACGAAGACACTTCTCGCGGGACATGAAAGTGCCTCTGAGACAATCACGTCTCGTCTCCTTCCAAGATTTTTTTTTATAATAGAGAGATACCACATTGCCTTTAACTTTCTACACTTTGTCTTCATATTAGAACATTAGAACAATCTGGATGAGAACAGGCCATTCAGCCCAACAAAGCTCGCCAGTCCCATCCACTTATTTGTTCCAAAAAAACATCAAGTCGAGTTTTGAAAGTCCCTAAAGTCTTACTGTGTACCGCACTACTTGGTCGCTTATTCCAAGTGTTTATCATTCTTTGTGTAAAGAAAAACTTCCTAATGTTTGTATGGAATTTCCCCTTCATAAGTTTCCAACTGTGTCTTGTTGAACTCATTTTAAAGTCACCGTCTCGATCCACTGGACTGATTCCCTTCATCATTTTAAACACTTCAGTCAGGTCACCTCTTAATCTTCTTTTGCTCAAACTGTAAAGGCTGTATATCTAGAGTAATTGAAGTAATAAGGTAAAATTTGAGAGCACCTGGAGCAGTAAGGAAGTAACATATGATCCGTGCTGCAAGATTTATCAGCTGAGGATAAAGAGCTTTGTCCAATAGTGAACAGTGTGTTAAAGTAATACATTCATTGGTTGAAAATTGGTTGATAGCCGAGGATGTTAAGTCTTTCTATGTTCGAATATATTCTTGCAGACCAAAAGTAATATGTAGGTCTGAGATATATCTAAGACATCGTACGTTGTTGTGCCTATGATAAGTACGTCTCTTAAAGTACTAGGGAATAATTGGAGCGTGCATATGGTATTCATACGTCATTTGTGTGGGTTAAAGTGCTAGAGAATAATGGGCTGTGTGTGTGTGATTCATAGGGTACTTTGAGGTTAGAGACTGTGCGTATGCGTATATCTATGTATGTGTGTGTTAATTTTAAGGTGTGATACTAGACTAACCCAGAAATGAACCTGATGAGTACACTTATCCCTGAAGAAAATAAGTAAATGGTAGGTACAGCGGAATATCACGATAATACAACTAGTACCAGTAGCAATTAATACTTGTTTTGTGCAGGCCAATTTATCTTATTTTTTAATGAACAGGACAGTTACCATGACAGTACATATAGGAAAAGAGAAATTTCTAGAATAATAATAACATACTTAAGAAATGTAATGATTATTTTAAACCCCCAACTAAATAAATGAGCAGGTGCAAACCAGACATGGAAACAAATACAGGACAATGAAGGACAGACAGAGATGGTGGTGGCTCGATTTGTTACAGGAATTCTACACTAAGTCAAGTCAAGTTGGGGAGCATGCACTGGTACAGCTCCAAACAGCTCGGGATTCCAGTTAGCAACCCCCCCGGCAGTCCCACCTTCTGGAAATGACCTTCTATCACTGCAGCCAGGTGTTACATGGGCGTCCCCTTGGCCTGGTCTAGCTGCTCAGGTCCCCAACAATGAGGATCCTACAAGATGAATCACCCTCGGGTAATCGCGCCACATGGCCACAGTGCCGTAACTGATGCTCCTTCACAATGCAGGTCATGTGCCTCATTCAGGAGTCCATGAGCAACACAAAGTCAAACCAGCGGTACTCAAGGATTTTCCGGAGTGACACAGTACCAAAGGAGGCCAGTCTTCGTCTCAGGTCACTGGATAGCATCCATGTCTCGCAACCATATAGCAAAACAGGGATCACCAGAACTCTAAAGACTTGGACCTTCGTCCTTTTGCATAGATATGGGGAGCACCACACACCCCTTTCCAGTGACCTCATGACCCCCCCCATGCTCTCCCAATCCGTCACTTCATAGGAAGAGTCACCAGAGCCACATGAATGTCACTGCTGAGGTCACTAAACCTCTCGGCTGATGGCCATACCCAAGAGGTAATTAAAGGCCTGGATCTTAGTTTTTATCCAATAAAATATATATTTTTTATATGTTACTTACATCATTTAGTTTGTAAATCTTGCTGAACTAGAGTATTGTAGCGTGTTAGCCATTATAAATGTAAGGGATTATTTTCCTGCCAATCCTCTAATGTGGCCTCCCTAATTCTCTGTACGAAATGTCCTGACACTGCACTGTATGTGGGAGAAAATGGACAAACACTCTGGCAAAGAATGAATTTCCACAGGTGCCACACCAAGCATGGCAACACAGAGGTTCCTGTAGCAGCCCACTTCAACAGCCGTGGACACTATGAAAGGGACTTTAAAGTCACAGGACTTATGGGCAACTTCAGAACACAGCAAGAGAGAAAAGAACGAGAAGTTAAACTCAGGCTAAAATTGAACAGATTATAACATGGTGTAAATAGAGACAGGAGTCTTACGGCCAGATATGAGGATTGTTTACCTCTCTAGGACTGACCCAGACAACCTGACTAGAGACCCACATTGTATTGAAAAGCTCATCAGAAACTTCAAAAGACTTTGTTGGACATCGACCATACATTGTTCTCCTCTCTTCCTAAATGAATCTTAGCCTGAAGAGGTCTATTAATTTTTGACATTTAAGATGTCTCACTTAAAGGTTTGCCAATGCTGTACCTGTCCTGGCGTGTATATAAACAAAGCGAACTCCACTTTCTGTATGACATCTTGCCTGAAGAAGGGGCCTGAGTTGCCTCGAAAGCTGCCATATTGTAATCTTTTAGTTCGCCTATAAAAGGTGTCATTTTGCTTGACTTCTCACTCATTCTTGTTGAGAAAACTCTTTAATGTCATGTTCTCACCAAGAACATAGATAACAAACATTCTGGTAAAATGTTTGTCAAGAGAGACCAACATTAAACAAAAAAAAAACAATTTGAGTCACATAATCCATGAGTCAAGTCATCCAGGGCTATAGCAACAATTTGTGGGCATCAGGGACCCAACAAAACAAGGGGGAACGGCTGCTGAGCATCCAAGAAGCTGATTGAGAAATTAAAGATAGAACAGTAGGGGACCAGCATGAAATTGAGATCCAGAACTGATTTACAACTTTACAAATCATAATTTTAAATAGATTAATTTATAACTGGAGTGCTGGCCAAGCTAAATGGCCTGTTCAGAATCACATAATGACGGAATGGAACAACCAGCTTTGCAATTTGCCAACCCCTAATTTCTTGGCTTATGGGTCACCACAGTGCTCAGTGTAACCTCAGACCATTTTTTTCAGATGAAGTGTCACCTCAGATGTTCAAAAATAAAAAGAAGCCGATCCTGTCAGATTAATTAGGCGTGGTACACGGAGGGGTCTTGTGATGGGTAAAACCACAGCAATTGCAACACAAAATGGACTTTTTTTTTTAAGTCAAATATTGCAGAATATTCTAAAAAAAAGTGTTCATGGCTTATTAGTTAAAAAAAAACACATCTTGAGCTAAGTTTCATTTCTTTGAACGATGGAAGGCTGGACTGGCATTAATTGCCTATTAATTACTCCAATATGCAAAGGAGTAAAGAGTGCAGTTCTCAACTGGTGTTGTTTAAAATTCTTTAAAATGTAACAGTTTTTTGACAGCTGGTGCACTGGCTCAGAGTTGCACACTATGTGGGTGGTGAGAACTTGTGCGGTGGTGCCCTGTGGCATCTGTCATCATTTTAAAATCAAGGCAGGTTCAGGTGCCACACACTCTCTGATTAACACTTCAGTGTGTCTCCTCTAGAAAGATTGTCTTGTGGTACTTTACTTTTTTATTCATGCAGCTGCAGAGTCCGATTTATTCAACTTTACTTTTATAATAATCTACTCTATACATATATATAAAATCCATCAATCCATCAATCCATTATCCAACCCGCTAAATCCTAACTACAGGGTCACGGGGGTCTGCTGGAGCCAATCCCTGCCAACACAGGGTGCAAGGAAGGAAACAAACCCCGGGCAGGGTGCCAACCCACCGCAGGGCACACACACACACACCAAGCATGCACTAGGGACAATTTAGAATCGCCAATGCACCTAACCTGCATGTCTTTGGACTGTGGAAGGAAACTGGAGCACCCGGAGGAAACCCATGCAGACACGGGGAGAACATGCAAACTCCATGCAGGGAGGACCCAGGAAGCGAACCCAGGTCTCCAGATCACCCAACTGCGAGGCAGCAGTGCTACCCACTGCGCCACCGTGCCGCCCTAGCTGAAAGTCGGGACAGTAAAATGTCAGGGTTAACTGTTTCAAAAGTCAAGGAGAGCTAGAATAGCCGGCCATCCCAGAATCTGCAAGTCACTGGTTACCTTAAGTAAAGCAGTTTCAGTGCTATGTAGGCCTCTGAATCCTGATGGAAAAGGCTCAAGCAAGTCATGAAAGTTTAAATAATCATTAAGTTTTTTTTTTTCTTTTTATTAATTTTATTGTAATCATTCCATACATATAGATCAATTTTTACAAAAAATAGGATTGAAAGCAAATCAAACCCCACCCCTGAGAAGGAGAGCATGGCAAAAGGAGTAATACTTAAAGGTGTGTAAACATACCTAAATTATTGAGTTTAAAAGGGCAAAAAAAGGTAAAAGGAGAAGGAAAAGAAAATTCTTCTTATTCTAAAATATTATTGATTAAATCTTGCCAGGTTTTGACAAAATTCTGTACAGATCCCCTAACTGAGAATTTGATTTTTTCCAATTTCAAATAATATAAAACATCGGTTTCCCACTGACTTATTAGAGGAGAGTTAGGATTCTTCCAATTTAACAGAACGAGTCTGCGTGCCAAAAGTGTAGTGAATGCAATCACCGTTTGCTTGTCTTTCTCCACTTCAAATCCATCTGGAAGAACACCAAACACAGCTGTTAATGGGTTAATGGGTTAGGAGGGATTGTGACCCCAAGGCTGTCTGAAAGGCACTTAAAAATTTTGGTCCAAAATGAAGTTAATTTGGTGCAAGCCCAAAACATGTGACCCAGTGAGGCAGAAGCTTGATTGCAGCGTTCACAGGTTGGATCTTGCCCTGGAAACATTTTGGACAGTTTTTAAGCGAGACAGATGAGCTCGATATATAATTTTGAGTTGAATAATTCTATGCTTTGCACATATGGAGCTCGAGTGAATTCTCTGCAATGCTACCTTCCACTCCTTTTCTGATATATTAATTAAGAGATCTTTTTCCCATTGTCCTCTTGGATCTTTAAAAGGAAGGGACTCTAATAAAATTTTATAAAATTGCAGAAATGGTGTCTAAGTCCTCGAGGTTGAGCAGTATTTTTTCTAGCATGGTGGTGGGTACGAGATGAGGAAAATCGGGCAGGTTCTGTTTGACAAAGTTTCTAATTTGAAGATAGTGAAAGAAATGTGTAGCTTGGAGGTTGAATTTGGAATGTAATTGTTCAAAGGATGCAAAGATGTTGTCTGTATAAAGATCTCTGAGCAATTTAATCCCAAATCTTTTTCCATCCTAAATTGCTTTCTAATTTGGTTCCATGTTCTGAGTGAGTGAAGCACAATTGGGTTATTAGTATATTTGCGATAACTTACATTTATTGGAGCGCAGAGCAGGGAATATAAAGAAGTGCTGCAGGATTTTACTTCCATTGCGGACTAGGCCTGTGTATGTTCATTTATTTGTGTCCAGGTTTTTATGGCTTGTATGTTTGCTAAATAATCATTAAGTTGAGCAGCAACAACCTTTTCTAAGATCTTAGCCATAAATGGAAGATTAGAGATTGTGCGATAAACTTCTAGCTGTAACGGATCTCAGCCAAGTTGTTTTAAGACAGGGGACACAGCAGCAGTTTTTAAATCACTTGGAACAGCGCGTACCTCCGCCTCTCCAGGTTCATCTCAACCTGCTGTCTACTCTCACTACAGATCACAATGTCAGCCAATAACATCTAGTCATGGTTATTCACTGTACAGAGCTTGTTATGGATCTAAATAAATAAAAAGTTCTTTCTGGAACCTTCATGTAGATGGGTCATTTGGGAACCATTAGCATTACTCTGAATGGCTACTCTGGCACCTTCATTTTTAAGAGTTCATGCGGCTTCAAACGCTCTCATCAATCTTCAACTCTGTGAGCCGATCCGGTTCAGGATCCTTAAGAAGACTTGCTGGTGGCCATGCGTCGTGTACACACATGTATTTCTGCATTTTACAGGGTTTTTGCATGTATAGAATTGAATTCTTATGTTTAGATTATGCTTTGACTTGACATTAAACATGTGGATACAGAAAGTATTCCAACCCCTTTTCAATCTGCACACTTTGCTGTGCTTTAGATTTCATTTTAAATGGATACATTTGCCCTTTTTTTTGCTACACTCAATAACCCATAATGAAACAACACCCCTCAAATCAAAATGAAAGTAGATAACAAAAGTGAAAATAAAATCTTCAATACTGAAATAAAAAATAAATGGGGTACCACTAAAAATGTCAATAGTCAATAGATTAACAAACATACGAGCATTTCAAGGGGAGCTGCTGCCATTTTCCACAGACCCTTCTATGAGGTTCAAAGCGCTCTCGTCTGTCTCCAACTTGGTGAGCCGATTCAATCTGGGATCTTTAAGGAGACTTGCCGGTGACAACTCCCAGAAATATTCACAAGCAAGCAAGCATTTCAATGGTAGCCAATGACATAAGGAACCAACTCAATGCCCCAGTGGTCAGTCTTGGGCCTCCAAAACCTCCATTAGCAGATTATACCTGCTTAATGTTCTGCTAAGGCAGCGTTTCTCAACTTTTAAGTATTTACGACCCGAGTTTTCTTAACAGTTTTAATTGCGCCCCCCTAATGTTTTTTTGAAGCCCTAATAAAATTTATTCTTATATTTTTTGCTGCCGATACACCGCTACAAGTTTAAAATTTTCCTTACGAATAGCAAAATTACGCCACATATGGCAACATTTGTGACCCGTTTTTTGTTACTTCTGTTACTTTTGTTACTTAGTTTGAGAACCGTTGAGTTAAGGAAAATAGCCGATGAAATTTACAGCAGGGTACGTTATTTTAAAGCCAGGCGAAGTTCGCTAACCCTAACCCTAAGCCTAACCCTAATCAAACCCCAAAAATACTTCTCACACATTGGCAAATTCATAGCAAATATTATTTTAACCAGACAAACTAAACCAAAATAAACACATAGAAACTTCAAAGGATCTATCGGTAATCTCGGATGACCAGGAAGTGCACACTGGACTTTATCCTGTGAGGTCATACGGTGTGCATTTCCAATCTGTTTTCCTTAATGACATGGTGGCAAGCTCGCCACAAAATGGCAGCACCCACAAGAAAAAAGATGCAAATGATATTTACCAATATCAGAATCGTACTGTAAGGAAACAACTAACACTAGAAGCAAATTCCGCAACCCAGAGGACCTTAAACACCATATAAATCTCCACATAAACCCATTTGAAAAACAAGTTAAAAAAATGAATAATGTAACACAATCACAACATCTATTTGGGGGGGCCCCACCCCTCTGGGATCCAATTAAGCAGGGAAAGGCAAGAAACAAAGAAAACCAAGACCATTCAGAAACAAAACAAAGGTAATATTTGTTATAAAATATACCTTTTACTTGTGAAAATAACAAAACAACCCCATAGCAAAGATAAATTCTAAAATGTGAAGCTGTAGATATTTTGGGTAACCTACAAAACAGGATCTCAAGGTGGTTAATGGGCAGGAGAAGGGAGTGCAGATAAGAGGAAAATGGAGCGAGGTCATCAGTGGAGGTCTGTCCTTCGTCTGTCCCTTTTTCTGATTTACATAAATGACATTTATTTCAGTATAGTTAATAAACATGAGAAATTAGCAGATGACACTAAAATTAGAGCAACAACAGACACTAAGGAGGCAACAAACAGAATTCAGAAAGACCTGGGCAAGCTTCAGAACTGGGAGAACACCTGGAACATGGAGTTCAATGTGGAAAAGTGCAAAGTGCCACATGTCGTCAAAAGGAATGTCAGTTTTAAATTCAAGATGGGTTACGCTGGACAAGACCTCTGAAAAGGATGGAGGGGTTTAAGTGAACATAACGTTTTCATCATCTAAGCAATGTTAAGAAGCAATTAAAAAGACAAACTAATGTGAGGTTAAATCATAAAAACCGTTGACTATAAATCGAAAGACATTATGTTCAGAGAACATAATGTGCTAATAACACCACATCTGGAGGACTGTGTGCAGTTCTGGTCAAAAGGCTACAAAAAAGACAACGCAGCACTTGAAGGAGAACAATCAGGTGCATCCCTGGACTTAAGGACATGTTATACTCTGACAGACAAATAGTATTCAAACACCAATAGTCAAAACGCTAACCAGAGCGACTGCAAGATATTCATAATCAGAATGGCTAAGACAATTGCACAAAGGGCTTTTAAGGTTTCTTTATCCAAGTCATGAATGGTATTAATAAAGTTTATCTAATCTAATCTAAACCAAGTGTCAAGCCGGTTGTATTTTCCTAGTTATATAAGATTCATAAATATCTTACTAGATGACAATGCATAAACTATGGGAGGTTTCTATGGCCCCCCGTGGGTACTATTGTATTGGTATATTCTTGCCATTTCTAACAGCTTTAAGTAAAGATTATTCTTCAGTTAGTTAGTGACAGCCTTGCCATGTGTAAGGTGTAGAGTCATACGCTCGCTATTGTACACGTGACTGTGCCTGTGCACATGCCTATGTGCTTATGGGCCTACGGGCTTTTTGTGTGTGTAAAGTAACTCGTAAAACAGCACTTAAATTTAATTTCAGAACCGTACACTTACAGTGTACAGAAGAAGAAGCTAAGAATCTTTTAAGTGTGTAAGAAGTTAAGAACCTTTAAGTATAGAAGAAGAAGTAAATAACTTTTAAGTACAGAAATAACTAAAGTTTCCAAAGAAAAGCTAAGTTTAGAGAAGATACATTTTTCCTTTTTTTTTGCCTTTTATTCTATGTGTGTAACTATTTTTTCTTTTATTCTTGTGTGGATTATTTTCTTTTAACTTTCACTAAATATTTTTAAAATGAGCTTTTGGACTGAGAGATTTCTTTTGACACGCGTTTTACCCGTGCTTGATCTCACCTTATGCTTCGGCGGCTACACCAGTGTTTACGATTTCACATAGGTGAGGTCAGATGTCACAATGTGCAAGGTTGCATCCTCCCG
Source organism: Erpetoichthys calabaricus (assembly GCF_900747795.2). Classification (NCBI taxonomy): domain Eukaryota; kingdom Metazoa; phylum Chordata; class Cladistia; order Polypteriformes; family Polypteridae; genus Erpetoichthys; species Erpetoichthys calabaricus. The sequence goes on along the minus strand of NC_041410.2, from coordinate 4,779,192 downwards.
TGGCAACTAGGAGTATCATACTAGCAAAAGCGGGCCTCGAAATGGCGGCACCCATGAAAAAAACAAAACTGCATTGTGGGACATAAATAAAATAAAAATGAAACTTTTTTTTCTCCAGTAGATGGAGTAATGAATAAACTCATTTGGAAATGTTCTTTAAGATACAAAACTAAAATTTTCATGTACAGTGATCCCCCGCCTATCGCGGAAGTTATGTTCCAGACCCATCAGAGATAGGTGAAAATCTGCGATATAGAAAGACCATGTAAATAAAAATTTTTTTTATAGTTTAAGCCTTAAAATACCCCTCCCACACACTTTAAACACATGTAAACTTATTAAAACACACTTTGTAAACACATGATATGTGGATGTCGGGCTAAGGATATGAGTAACATCTCTCTATTAAAAAAAAAAAAATCTTGGCAGGGAGACGAGATGTGATCTTCTCGGAAGACAATTTGACGTCCCGCAAGACAAGGCAGTGAGACAGAAGGACAGCTGCTGTACAGGCACAAAGCCAGTAGCTGATCCGTCCGCTTCTCCTTAGTGCACATTCAGCTCCCCCCTTCACAACACGAGTGGGAGAGATGTGAAAGAAGTGGCAGGAGCGTATCGCGCCTCCGGCTGGCATTGAGCAAAGCGATCGAGACCAGATCATCTCGGAGAGACACTTTGACGTCATGTGAGACTAGACATTACAACCTTAGGAAGAAAAACCCGTGAGACGGTGACTTTTGCATGTCACGTACTACTTACAAACAATTTAAAACAAGTTCACAGACATCTAACCTAGCAGTTGTTGGAATGTTTTTGGCAGACACACTTCAGGTGCTCCCAGCTCTTAAAACAACGACAAGCAAAACACGCAGCTCGCCAGCAGCAGCAAGCCAGCAGATGATCCAAGCGCATCTCCTTAGTGTGCATTCAGCCCTCTTCTTCAGAACGCTAGCGGCAGAGATGCGAAGTGGCAAAAGGACACCTGCTGTACAGGCTTTTAAGTGATTGACACAAAGTGCGACAAGCACAACACACAGCTGGCCAGCAGCAGCAGCAAGACAGCAGCTGAACCGATCGCATCTCTTTAGCGCGCATTCAGACACCCCTTCACAATGCAAGCAGCGTTATAAGTCCCACGAGAAAGAGATTTGACCACGCCCTGAGCCGGAAATAAAGGACAAGTATTGTTTTTACAAAAGTTTTAAAGTAAAAATGAAAATAATGCATATGTAACAATTCCCATGAAAATAACAATCTCTTTAAATTGTTTATCTGGTAAACCAAACCCGGGGGTGGGCAAGCAAAGCGAGCAGGGGGTGGAGCCTCCTAGTAATAATAATAATAATAAATCCACGATACAGCAGGGGCGTGATAGCTGAACCTTGATATAGTGGGGGATCACTGTATAGAATTTGCAAAAAACATCACAATTTACTTAAATTAATTGTAAAAGCTAGCCAACTTGATTTTGCACTAATGGGCAGGATCCACTGATTGCTTTTCTGCTTTAGTTTGTTTTGCATGTGTACATCCTGTAATTTGTAGTGTAGGATATTGGAGCGAATGCTGACCAGAGAATATCTACGAATCAATCCACCATAAATGAACTGAGTGCAGCTGCCTGTCCTAAACATGGCGTCAACACTACCCTCGTCTGCACATCAAAAAGAGTGAGAGAACTGGACTCGATCTGAAGGGACAAACAGCTGACGCCGGCTTTAGATAAACCATCATGGAGACTGGGCCTTTAAAGACAATCATCTTCTTTCTCAGAAGATAAGCCAAAGCTGAGTTCCTTGGGGACAAGAACTGTTTGATTACGCAACATACTTGTTTTAATGTTTTCTGACATCCATCTTATCCATCTTATCCATCTTATTAGATAGATAGATAGATAGATGCTTTATTAATCCCAAGGGGAAATTCACATACTCCAGCAGCAGCATACTGATACAAAAAACATTATTAAATTAAAGATTGATAACAATGCAGGTAAAAACAGACAATAACTTTGAATAATGATAACATTTACCCCCCAACTACATACGTATGGGTGTCACAGAGCCATGTGTCTCATTCCATCTGATCACTATTGATCTGCAATGCTTCACGTAATTGTACCAAAGTCTTTGTTTTCAGTTGGTGCTCCAAAACTGGTCCAGAGACTTTCCTTGCGTTGTACAGTACAACAGGATATAAGAAACCTGGAATTTGAGGGATATTTGAGAGAATCTGGAGCAATCAAGTCATTATTTGCCCTAAACTGTATGTATGTAATTGTACTGTGCTGTTACTGTTTAATAAATTGTTAATTGCTGTATGCCATGGTTAGTCTAACTCTGCTGTTGAAGAGTATTAACACTGATAAGTTTGAACTTTTTTTTCATGTGTACACACTTTGGAAACTCAAGATAAGAGGTCCACGGTGTAAATATTCAGACTGACCTGGTGAGGGTTCTGTTTATAGTCAGGCTTTGAATTAAATGTGACACACGTTTAGTGGAGCTGCCTAGCCTCTGAGGTTTTATTTTGAGACACACGCTAAGGAACAGCGTTTGGCCTCTGAGGCTGCATGTGAAATATTGTTCATGTAACACACATTACGAACGCGGCCTAACCCCTGAGGCTTCATTATGAAGCACATGTGAGTTAAACAGCGCTTAACCTCTGGGGTTACATATGAGAAGGTGATTGTTAGCCACAGTCTAATTTCTTTCAAAGGGAACATAGTCTGAAACTGTGCAAGTGACAGTAAGTTAGAAGGCTGCCGTCCTTTAACATCTGCAATAAGATGCTGCAGATGTTCTATCAGATGGTTGTGGCGAAGTGGTGTGCTGGGGAAGCAGCATAAAGAAGAGGGACGCCTCACTCCTGAACAAACTGGTGAGGAAGGCAGGCTCGATTGTAGGCACGGAGCTGGATAGTTTGACATCCGTGGCAGAGCGACGGGCGCTGAGCAGACTCCTGTCAATCATAGAGAATCCACTGCATCCACTAAACAGGATCATCTCCAGACAGAGGAGCAGCTTCAGCGACAGACTGCTGTCACCATCCTGCTCCACTGACACACTGAGGAGATCGTTCCTCCCCCACACTATGCGACTCTTCAATTCCACCCGGAGGTGTGTGGGGGGGGTGTAAACGTTAACATTATACAAATTTATTGTCTGTCTGTATACCTGCATTGTTATCGGCATTGTTATCACTCTTTAATTTAATATTTTCTTTATCAGTATGCTGCTGCTGGAGTATGTGAATTTCCCCTTGGGATTAATAAAGTATCTATCTATCTATCTATCTATCTATCTATCTATCTATCTATCTATCTATCTATCTATCTATCTATCTATCTATCTATCTATCATATAGTGCTGTTCACTCTATCTATCTATCTATCTATCTATCTATCTATCTATCTATCTATCTATCTATCTATCAGGGCGCTATATAGCCTGACATTCTGTCAGCCCTGTTAATGGATTCTGAACTCTGCCTGGCAGTTGATAGTGTCGAGTCCACTGCGACTCCCAAGTCCTTCTCATAAGGTGGACTTTTTAAATTTTCAGGTGGTTTTGGTCATCTGATACGAATGCTGTGAAAGTTTTATGGTCACAACCAGCTTGGAAGATACCACAGAGAAGACCCATGGCATGCTGAGAGGAAAATATATCCCCTGGATGACCTGGGAACATCTTGTGATCCCAAAGTATGAGCTGGAAAGTGTGCCTGGGGAAAGGGATGTATGGGTCACACTGCTAAAACTGTTGCCCCTGTGAGCTGGTCAGATAAATGGAGAAAAATGAATGAAGTTAGAATTTCACTGGACTCCGTACCCATGACAATAGGGACCCTTTAAACCCTTCTTCTTCTGTCGGCTGTTCCCACTAGGTGTTGCCACAGCGGATCATCTTCTCCCATATCTTTCTGTCCTCGTTATCTTGCTCTGTCACCCCCATCAGCTGCATGTCCTCTCTCACCACATCCATAAACCTTCTCTTAGGCCTTCCTCTAATACTTAACATTTCCAATAAAATGGCTGAATCAGATGGACGCTGCTGAACAAGAGCTAGGTCTTGGATGAGTCTATTTTGTTATATTGGTCAGTGCAAACGACATTCTTGAAAAAAAAAGTCAACAGCCAAGAATGAAGTTGACTTTACAGCCAGCTTGTGACCAACAGAAGCCTTTTGTCACATCATTACAACTACGCAAGAGGTGTTTACCACAGACGACTGACTTGAATCAGACCAAAAATCAAAGTACCAATCGAAATCGCCGATGAATCCACAGATACAAAAAACAAAGCAGTCTTGTAGTTTGTACGCTTTGTCTGTTCTGAGATGGACATTCAGTTCTGGGTGAGCTGCGGGTCATAATGGCCGGACGAGACCCCTGCATGTACACTCAGCGGTTTATTGTCTCCAAGCACAAGAGATTTTATCAAAGCTGCACGTGCGCGAATGTTGTGTTTTTATTTTGAAACATAAGATAGATAGGCCATTCAATTCAATTCCGTTTATGTTTGTATAGTGCCTTTCACCGCTTACAGGTAAGGTGGAGTCCTGGTTAAGGTTTTGGACATCAGACCCTGAAGTTGTGGATTCAAATCCTGTTTCAGATGAGGAGCAAGTCCTTCACCGGCCTGTGCTCCAAATGGAAAAAGCAAAGGAAATGAACCAGTCGTGTCTCAAATGTCGTAAGTTGGCTTGAATGAAGGGGTCAGCTGAATAAATAAAGGCAGGTATACATTTTACAGATTACTAAATGCAGAATTAGTGCACAGATCTGTTTAAACACACAGGAAAACAAAGTAGCTTGAGACTCACATAAATGGAAGCCAACAATATCTGCCCATTAATTAATCGTTGAACTATGGCCAGTTAACAATGGAGAACATCAGAACTGAGAGAATTCTCTGACCATGAAAGCTTCTCCAAATTTCCGTGGACTTGAAATGTGTCCTCCTTTACCATACTGTACTCGCAAAGTGGTTGTTCTTCCATACTTCTTTTTCTTTTGATCTTTGGAGGGGCTAGCAATGCATCCTCAAGCCCACAATGACATTACTGAGGCTCAGGCAAATAGCAAAGGTGCGTTAATTCAACAGCCAATGAAACAATACATGAAATGAGAAAGTACAATAAAACAACACATAATAATGCAGGCCAGTGCCCCTCTGGGCTTGGTGTAGCCCTTCGCAAGACCCGTGACTTCCATTTCCCATTTGAAACACTCCTTCACTTTCATGTCCTTCTCCAACTACCAACTGTCCTTCTATTATTTTGGACTCCGGTGGAAAAATGATTTGCGCTCATCTAACTCTGGATCCTCTCCAGGCAAAGTAATGACGAGCCTCATTGATGGCATGCCATCCATCACAGAGCAAGTCTGGCCATTACGTTCCCAACTCTTTGCCCTGCAGACACCCCATGAGGCACATCTCTCAGTTTGATCAGCCATCTCAATAAAGAAGTGGGCTCATCAGACAGGAGTCATGTAGTTGCAATGGAAACTTTGGCAACTTTTAAAAGCATCATACTGGGTGATCACTACAATTAAATCAATGCAGCAAATTTACTAAATCAGAGATACCAGGAGGAGTTTGGAATTGCACTGCACCCCACAAAGCTTTAACAGCAATATTACAAACCTTTATAAACAAATGTTAAAGAGCTGATGGGAATAAACATGGCTTGACTACTTTTTAAAAATCTCCTACTTTAAAATCAATGCAGTATCTTATGTAAGTGCTGATGTGGCTGGTTAACATATAACTTCAACCTTAAATGGCATTCTTCTTGACTTTACAATAAAAGGTTTGCAATTTATGTCCAAGAAGGACCTTAGTGATGTCAGCATGATGGAGCAGTGATGTGTGCTGCTGAATTCAATGTCATTGTCACTGTCATTGTGGGCTTGTCATGTACTCTCCAGATCGCTAGTAGTTTTCCTCTGGGCACTCCAGATTTCCTCCCACACACACCAAAAGATATGCAGGGCAGGGGAATGGGTAACTCTAAATAGGCCAGGTAATGCACTGGCACCTCATGAATGGGAAGAAGGGCAGACTTGCTTTATTATCATGGTGCAGGCCTCACCACCAGAGCTTTCAGAAAACGCACACTTCAACCTTCTTACATCACATCTGAGAGCCTTGCAAAGTTTCAGTTACTCCTTACCCCTGAAGTTAACGTCTATGAAGCAAATTCGGTTTCGGGATTATAAAGCGAAACTGAGTGTTGTTTTCCTTTTCTCAGTAAAATATGATGATGTTGCGCACTGCAAAGCCTTCAGAAATGAATTACATAACAGAAATGTACACAGTCCGAAAGTTCACCTGAGCTCTGCCTGCCTTTAAGAGCTTTAAAGCAAAAGCTGCTGGCTTAAAGATATCAGTTTATTACAGTGCATTTCATATAGTGTGTGTATGTTTTTATGTATGTATGTATGTGTGTGTGTGTCCATCTATCTGTCAAGTCAAGGGGCTTTATTATCATACTATCCATACACCGTATTGCAGCACACAGTGGCTCGAAATAACAGGACAAGTGCAAGAGAGGTGAAGGACTATACTGCAATGTAAGTAGATAAATAAATAAATAAATATTAAATAATAGGCACATGAATAGATAGTAATAATTTGAAATACATAATAATAATAAATAAAAAAATATCAATGACAACTCATGAGTTCACATCCCGGGTACTCCCTGCATGGAGAACGCATTGAAAGCGCATTGAACGCGAGAAAGCGCTATATAAGCATAAAGAATTATTATTATTAATAATAATAATATTAAAACAGCAGTAACAAAAGTAGTGCATATAGATATGCCATTAGTAGCAGATCTGAGGACAGGAGGGAAACACAGAGTTCAGGGTCTGGATAGTCAAGGGGTAGAAGCTGATCTATCTATCTAACATATTGGACCTCTCATGTCTCCATCTATTATATAGTGAGTTTAATGTCTATCTATAATATAGTGCCTTTTATATCTATCTATCTATCTATCTAGTATATAGTGCCTTTTATATCTATCTATCTATCTATCTATCTATCTATCTATCTATCTATCTATCTATCTATCTATCTATCTAGTATATAGTGCATTTTATATCTGTCTGTCTATTATATAGTGCCTTTCATTTCTATGTATCTGTATAGTCAAGTCAAGTCAATTTGCTTTATTGGCATACCATTCACACAATGTATTGCTGCATACAGTGGCACAAAATAATGTTAATAATGGACAAGTGCAAGACAGGTAGAGAACTATATTATAAATAGATAAATAAATAAACAATAAATAATAGGTAGGCGGCACGGGTGGCGCAGTGGGTAGCGCTGCTGCCTCGCAGTTGGGAGATCTGGGGACCTGGGTTTGCTTCCCGGGTCCTCCCTGGCGTGGAGTTTGCATGTTCTCCCCGTGTCTGCGTGGGTTTCCTCCGGGCACTCCGGTTTCCTCCCACAGTCCAAAGACATGCAGGTTAGGTGGATTGGCGATTCTACATTGGCCCTAGTGTGTGCTTGGTGTGTGGGTGTGTTTGTGTGTGTCCTGCGGTGGGTTGGCACCCTGCCCAGGATTGTTTCCTGCCTTGTGCCCTGTGTTGGCTGGGATTGGCTCCAGCAGACCCCCGTGACCCTGTGTTCGGATTCAGCGGGTTGGAAAATGGATGGATGGATGGATAATAGGTAAGTGAACAGATAGTAATAATTTGAAATAGATAGTATGAATAAATAACAACTACTACTAATAAAAAAACAGTAGTAACAAGTGTTATAAATATACTACACATAAATAAGCTGCTAGGAGATGATCTGAGGGCAGGAGGGCAGCACTAAAGAGCCAATGGGTAGAAGCTGATCTATCTATCTATTATGTAGTGCCTATCTATATACTGTATTATATGGTGTCTTTGATATCTTTCTATTATATAGTGCCTATCTATCTATCTATCTATCTATCTATCTATCTATCTATCTATCTATCTATCTATCTATCTATCTATCTATCTATCTATCTATCTATCTATCTATCTATCTATCTATCTATTCTTATAGTACTTGTTACTTCTACCAATCTATTAGATGGATGTGAAAGGCACTATACATATCTCTTATCTGGCACTTTTTACATTTATCTCTTTGATTAATAATAATAATTGTTATTATATTTGATAATAATTATTTTGCATGAATAGGCTCCACTGACTTGCCGCATTTCCTTCACTTTTGTCTCATGCCATCTGTCTTCTTCTTCTGCACTGCAGTTTATCTCCAGTGTGCCCTGCTTTGCGTCACCCCAAGCATGTTTTAATAAAAGACTCAAATATTCACATCTGTGTGTAAATTGGCTGCATTTGGACCTGACATATGAACACGTGAACTCGTCATATAAGAGATGTCAGGGTCCAAATATTTTTCAATCTGCGCGGACTTCTTTCGACTCAAGCTGCTTCACTCCTGGTTTTTATGGCACATTTTTGTTTTTCTTGCAGCTCGTGCCTCTCGTGTCAGAGGATGTCTTCGGCTGTTTTTCGTGCAAGCGACCTGTTTACATCCTGCTGTAAAACAGTACAAGCTTGGCCTAGAAACTTACATGACCAACTAATGGAGAATTTCGGATGTGGTTCAAAAGTCTGAGTGAGGAAAGGAAACAAAATGAAGATTCCAATGCCCTACTTGTGGCTCCTTTTGATCTGATGGAGACCCCACAACCCGATGGTGCTGTCAGGTTATTATTGGAGAGAAATGTGTTTGTATAGCAAAAGAGAGAAGGGATTATTTTAAATTGGTAATGCGCATGCCTAACCTTCCTGTTGAACTTCTGTTTTGTGAAGTTTCCCTCAAATGTTAACTCATGAGTTTTGTATTCATTTCTGACTCTGCATAGATGACCCGATTTCACGTCGTGCTTCCTTTTATATGTGCAGTAGAGCCGTGCAGACCCCAAGCATTCTCAGACTCAATTCAGAGTCACTATTTCTACACTGTAGCAGATATCAAGGCGCAATATGAATAAAATGTATTATTGTTGTTATCGCCCTAGAACTAGTCACATTTCCTGTGTATTTAACCAGCTAACACCTAAAAGTACTCTCTAGTTAAATATACTGTATTATTTCTGAAAATATGAAGTTGCCAAACTTAACAAGGCAAATTTGAAACTGTGACATTGTGTGATGGAATTATTAGAGTATACATATTAAATTGTGATATTGTATCTCTGGATAATTTGTGTGTGCATTTAACCAGCTAAAATCGATAAGTACCGTCTGGTGAAATATACTGAAAAGTCACCAAATGTGACAAGGCAAAGACTGAAATGATAACATTGTGAGACAGAAATATTATAATATGTGTATTCAGTACTGATATTGTACTTTTAGATATTTGCTGGTTAAATGCAAACTCAGTTTAAATAGTTTTAGGGAGGTTTCTGCTACAGCATCAATGCAGACATAATAAATTCTCTTTATTATTGAATTGTCTTGAATTGAAGTTGCTGAAATTACACTTATTAATTTATTATAATTAGGCTTTATTTAGTAAAATGCAGCCCCAGTGATCTATTTATTAATTTACGCTCAGCTTCCACCTCTGCTTTTACATTCACACATTTCCCTGAGTGTTATAAACTGAAGAGTTCCCAAGCACAGACTCTTAAAAATTCTCAGAATTTCCACTAGAGGGGGAAACCCTCAAAACCCCAGTTAGTCGTTGAGGGTTTGGGGGCTGCTGGTAGAAGTATCGTTATTAATAAAAAGATTTATTAATACAAAAAAAAAAATGCACTGAAGATAGTGAAGCTTCAAAAAGCACCAAGGGTACAGCAGAGGATTCCTGAAATTGCAAATGCAATCCAAGGCAAGCAAGTCCCAATCACAAATCCAGAATACAAAGTCAGAAACCAAGCATTCAGTCAAAAAATCCAGTAAATATCACAAGGCACAGAATAATCGCAAAAGACACTCACCAACACCAATGCATTCAATGAACTGCAAGGGACTGTGGGTTTTCCTCAGCCTTTACAGGGCAGTGATGGGCAGGTGGGCCCGCCCCTTGGGGAACCACCCACAAAACAGAAGAAAGAGACCAGAAAACATATTGACATATAGAAACCAAATGATCAACACATAAAAATTATCAAAATAGACAAAACTCTGACATTTCTACCCCAACATGACATGTGCCAAGTGCCAAGACTGTCCGCTTCACACCTCCAACCACACGGCCCTGAATGATGTCACAGGGTCCAGAGGCTCGAGCAACCACAGAGGGCTCTACTACTGGAGATTTGCAGTCAGATCCTTCTTATGTAGGAGCCCAACTTGAGGTTAGGTAGTTCCACTATGAGGTAAATGTTATAAATACATCTACTATATGATACAATGCTAACATCTGTGGATATGTCCTGTCCCTTAGAGCAATCTAATTGGTCAGCTTGGCTTTGGTATGATTGGTCAGTTTGGCCTTGGTGATGTGATCAAAAGAGGAGACACGCAAGGAGGAATAAAGGAATAGGAGGCATGTCGAGAGTCGCCTTCGAAGGTGGAAAAGTTCAAACGGGGTGAGTAAGGCACCTCAAAAATAACGACAGAGTCCAGGAAGCAGGCTTTTACTGGAACAAACTCAAGAGAGATGGCTGGTGAAGAGAACTGCAGACACGTGTGGATATATAGGAGCGGTGCTCAAGGTGCACGTAGGGCAAGAGATATCAAACAATTTTACATTTATTATTTTGCAGAAAGGTAATGTGGCTAGGATATATATCAATTATATATGAATCTGTATGTCTGTCTGCTTTTCATGAGAGAACTACTTAATGGATTTCGATTGGGTTTTTTTCTAGAATTTGCTTGAACATTCCGGTTGATTTTGCGACTTCTCTCAGCGCGCTAAGAATCAGAGTTCGTTTGCAGGATCGATATAGTCGCACTAATCCAAGACAGAGGCTGCGGACCGAGGGGATGGAGAGGCATAAGGAGATTAAGATGTGACCTGATTGAAGTGTTTAACATTATGAAGGGAATTAGTCCAGTGAATCAAGAACATGGGGACAGAGCTGGAAACTTGCTAAGGGTAAATTTCGCACAAACAGAAGTTTTTCTTTACACAAAGAACCACAGACACTTGCATTTTGTCACCACGACCCTCTATAAAAGTTGCCAGCTGGAGTTTTTACCTTTCTGTCCTCCCTGGCCATCTGAACACAGCATTGGACTTCTCATTATAATCATTAAAGACTTGAAAAATTCATTTAATCACAAGAACTGTTCTTGACCTGTTATCAGTTCATTTGTGTTATGTAATTGCATAGTCATTTATTCTTATTTATTACTTTTGGTATTTCGTACTTTATACGGTGGATTCAGGAAGTCTTTAACTGGCACTTCTTCACATTTTCTTCTGTTGCAGCCTCATGCTAAAATCTTTCACATTCATTTTTCCACTCATCAAACAACACTCAACACCCCAGAATGACAAAGCGAAACCAGGATTTTAGAAATTTTTGGAAATGTATTTTAAAAAAAAAACTGAAGTAACCCATTGACGCAAGGATTGACTGTGACACTTGAGATCTGGATCAGGTGCGTCCCATTCTATTGATCATCTTGAAGATGTTTCTACATCTTGATTGGGGCCCACCTTTGGTCAGTACAATTGATTGGACTGATGAGAGGTCACTCTTTTTTGATGGTGACCTCTCATCAGTCCAATCAATTGCATTGACCAAAGGTGGGCCCCGGAGTGCCCTCTCAGGGATGGGAGCGAGATTCTGCCCCAAGTGGAGGAGTTCAAGTATCTCAGGGTCTTGTTCACGAGTGAGGGAAGAATGGAGCGTGAGATCGACAGGCGGATTGGTGCGGCGTCTGCAGTGATGCAGGCGCTGCATCGGTCTGTCGTGGTGAAAAAGGAGCTGAGACACAAGGCAAAGCTCTCAATTTACCAGTTGATCTATGTTCCTACCCTCACCTATGGTCATGAGCTATGGGTAGTGACCGAAAGAACGAGATCGTGGATACAAGCGGCTGAAATGAGTTTTCTCCACATAGTGTCTGGGCTCTCCCTTAAAGATAGGGTGAGAAGCTCAATCATCTGGGAGGGGCTCAGAGTAGAGCCGCTGCTCCTCCGCATTGAGATGAGTCAAATGAGGTGGCTCGGGCATCTGATCAGGCTGCCTCCTGGACGCCTCCCTGGTGAGGTGTTCTGGGCACGTCCAACCGGGAGGAGGCCCCGGGGAAGACCCAGGACACGTTGGAGGGACTATGTCTCCCGGCTGGCCTGGGAACGCCTTGGGATTCTCCCGGAAGAGCTAGAAGAAGTGGCCGGGGAGAGGGAAGTCTGGGCATCTCTGCTGAAGCTGCTGCCCCCGCGACCCGACCTCGGATAAGCGGAAGAGGATGGATGGATGGATGGATGAGAGGTCAAGTAAAATTACCTCTTTTATTGGCTCACTAAAAAGATTACAATATGCAAGTTTTCGAGGAAACTGAGACCCCTTCTTCAGCTAAGCTGGGTCTGAGTTGCCTTGAAAACTTGCATATTGTAATCTTTTTAGTGAGCCAATTAAAGAGGTCATTATGCTTGACTTCTCATTGCACCCATAATGGCTAACACAGTACAACACCCTACTACTACTTGGACTGATGAGGAGAGGCATACAGTTAGTTTTCTACAGAAGAGTAAAAACCAAGCCATGAGGTTGAAGGAAGTGCCTACAGAGCTTAGAGATGAACATTAGAACACTATAGACAAGAAGAGGCCATTCAGCCCAACAAAGCTCGCCACTTATTTCTTCCAAAAACAACATCAAGTCGAGTTTTGAAAGTCCCTAAAGTCTTGCTGCCCACCGCACTACTTGGTCGCTTATTCCAAGTGTCTATTGTTCTTTGTATAAAGAAAAACTTCCTAATGTTTGTACAAAATTTCCCCTTAACAAGTTTCCAACTGTGTCCCCGTGTTCTCGATTAACTCATTTTAAAGTCGCCGTCTCGATCCACTGGACTGATTCCCTTCATCATTTTAAACACTTCAGTCAGGTCACCTCTTAATCTTCTTTTGCTTAAACTGTATAGGCTGTATATCTAGAGTAACTGAAGTAATAAGGTAAAATTTGAGAGCGCCTGGAGCAGTAAGGAAGTGCCATATGATCCGAGCTGCAAGATTTATCAGCTGAGGATAAAGAGTGAAGAGTGTCAGGTCTCCTCTTCATCTCCTTTAAAGGCTCAGCTCTTTTAATTTTTCCTCATAACTCATCCCCTGTAGCCCTGAATCACCCTCGTCACTCTTCTCTGGACCTTTTCTAGTGCTGTTATGTCCTTTTTGTAGCCTGGAGACCAAACCTGCACCCAGAACTCCACATGTTGCCTCACCAGTGTGTTATAAATCTTGAGCAGAACCTCCTGTGACTTGTACTCCACACATCAGGGCGCTATATAACCTGACATTCAGTTAGTCTTCTTAATGGCTTCTCAACACTGTCGGGTCCACTATGATTCTTAAATCCTTCTCATAAGGTGGACTCTCGATTTTCCGACTACCCATTGTGTTTTCAATGAGCTGAGGAACAGATCTGAGGAAAGTTATATAAAAATGTCAGCAGCATTTGAAGGTTGCCGAGAGCACAGTGTTCACCTTAATTCTTCAATGGAACAAGTTTGGAACAACCACGACTCTTCCTAACTTGGCCAAACTGAGCAGGCATGGTTTAGAGAGATGACCAAAAACTGGATGGTCACTCTGACTGAGTTTCTGAGAACCTGTGTGGAAGTGGGAGAAGCTTCCAGAAAGACAATTATCGCTGCAACACTCCACTTATATATCTGGGCTTTATGAAGAGTGGCCAGACAGAGGCCTCTCCTTAGTAAAAGACACATGGAAGCCTGTCTTGGAGTTTATAAAACCTAAACGACTCTCAGACTTAGAAATAAGATTCTCTGGTCTGGTGAAACCAAAATTAGTGTCATGTCTGGAGGGAACCAGCCACAACTTACCACTTATGAAATACCATTCAATCTGTGAAGCATGGTGGTGGCATCATCATTCTATGGGGTGGTCTACAGACTGGGAGACTAATGATAATAATAATAAGTTACATTAAGAGCGCCTTTCACAAACCCAAGGTCGCTTTACATACAGAAAAAAAATCACACAGAAGACAAAAGTTTATAGAAGTGGAAAGTAATTAAAGGTGGAGAAAGAGGAGCAATCTCGGAGAGAATGAGGAAGAGCGTTCCAGATTTGAGGGGCCATAACACTGAAGGAATTGAGAGTCTGGTGCGTGGGACAGTAAAAGGAGATAACAGCACGAGGACCTGAGAGAGCGACAAGGAGTATATGGAGCTGAGTGAGGTAGAGAGGGGCAAAGGTTATGTAGAACTTTGAAGGTGAGAAGCAGAATCTTGAATTTAATCCTTGATGGAACCGGTAAGCAGTGAAGTTGGGAGAGAACAGGGGAGAGGTGAGCAGAACGCTTTTTGTGGCTGCGGAGTTCTGAATCTACTGGAGCTTCTGTATAGATTTTGCAGGGAGGCCGATGAAGAGGGAATTACAATAATCACTACGAGACATTATGAAACAATGAACCAGAGTTTGAGCATTGTTAAAGGACAGAAATAGACGGAGGCAGGCAATGTGACGGAGATGACAGAATGAAATTTTGGAAAGAGACCTAATGTGTAACTCAAAGTTAAGTGATGAATCAAACAAAGCTCCAAGATTTCCGACAACAGGTGCAGGTTTTGACAAGCGTTCCATCAACAGATCGTAGTAATCGTTACTAATCCAAGTAGTTGGTTCGTTTCTAATCCGAGTCAGTTATTGTGGCAATAACTGAGTCTCTAAGTTGGATGGATAACCGCTGGTTCCTTTGTCATTTGCATCTTATTGCTAATAAGGAGCAACTACAAATAGTGAAGGTAGCTGCTCAAGACTAACATAAGCAATTAAGGGTGGGGAATCTGAAAAAGGGGGAGTCAACAAGAATGAAGGAGAAAAATGTTTCATGAGCAACAAGTCCTTCAACAAGCAGTAATTGGCTTCTTATTTAGAGAAAAGCCAAGCAAAATGACACCTTTTATTGGCTAACTAAAAAGATTACAATATGCAAGCTTTTGAGGCAACTCAGGCCCCTTCTTCAGGCAAGTTTACATCTCGCCTGAAGAAGGGGCCTGAGTTGCCTCGAAAGCTTGCATATTGTAATCTTTTTAGTTAGCCAATAAAAGGTGTCATTTTGCTTGGCTTTTCTCTACATTCATAATGACTAACACGGTACAACACCCTAGTGCTTCTTATTTAGAAATTGGGATGGAACAAAACCCTGCAGCAACTACAGACCTCCAGGAATGGTGTCCATAAGGGCACCATTTTAGGTTCCCAAACGAAACATCCACAAGAAGGTTCAAGAAAGAACCTTTATTTGTTTAGATATGTAATGCGAGAGTGAGCATCTGAACCAGGGATGGGTCCTGTTTTGTACCTAAAGTTAGAAGTACACTCATAAAAATCCATCCATTCATCTTGAAAACCTACTTTAGATGTTTTGTGTCCAAAATTAGAGGTACACTCATAAAATTCCATCCATCCATCCATTCATTTTCCAAATCTGCTTTAGAGCTGCAAAAAGTTCCATAAATAACCATGAATAGATGATAAATGACTTGCGGAATACCAATGCATTACTGATTTTAAAAGATTCTTCAGACAAAAACGCCGTAAGTTCTCCAAGTAACCATCCATTTGAAGGTTCCAGAAAGAGCCTTTATTTATTTAGATCCATTACATGGTTCCATAAAGTACCATGGATAGATTTGTGACGTAACAGTGGATTCCATGATTTGAAATAGTTCTTCAGGGCAATGCCATAGAGGAACCATCCACATGATGGTTCCAGAAAGAACCTTAACTTATTTAGATAATTAACAAGTACCATAAATAAAATAATAACAGATTAGTGAAATGCCAATGAGTTCCATGATTTTAAAAGGTTCTTTAGAGCAATGCCTCAAGGGGACCAGTAGAATTAGCCTCAGAGTCCAGACACAATTGCACAGATACAATCAAGGGGTCAAATAAAGTGTATTTTTATTATACAAAAGTACCTTCTGCAGGTTATTTTTCCAAACACCACACATCTTAAGCACAATTCCAAAACAGGAATCCAATTATCTCCCTCCATACCCCAACAGGCAAGCCTTGACCAGTACCTCCTGACTCCCAGAGTGAGGCGAGATGCCTTCTTTTATGTTGGACACAGCAGCAACTCAGGTGCCGTGGCACTGCACAAAGAAGCTGCCCATAACAGGGAGGTCCTCTCCTGGCAGTAGTGCCATGCTGGAACCCAAGGATCCCGAGAGGTTTGCCCTTCCATACTACAAATCCCAGGCAATGGTGAAGGTATCCAAACTGGGACCTGGTCAGAGGAACACTGCCACCTCTCGTTCTGGGGGATGAACTGTTCATAGAATTCAGTTCTCCTTTGCCCGTCCATTAATTGTTCTTCCCAACTGGTACAGAATTGTAGGATCTTCCTGGCTGGTTTGCTTCTCCATTCTTATACTCCTTCCATTATGGCCTACTGGCTGGGTAGGGGCTTGTGCTCAACCCCAGTCAGGACACCAGTCCACCCACTCCTGCATTTATATGCCTTCATTTATTAAGATCCATAACAAGTCCCATGAATAAGTCCCATGTGTGAAATACCAATGTGTTCCATGCTTTTTCAAAGGTTCTTCACAGCAGTGCCATAAGAGGACCAGCCACGTGAAGGTTCTAGAAAGAGCCTTCATTTATTTAGATCCTAACAAGCCCCATAAATAAGATGAAAACAGATCTGTAGAACATGGCTTTCTGAGTTTAAGAGGACTCTTCCTGAAATTACAATCACGCAGGCTCAGCTCAGGTTCTCTTGGTCAGCTCGTATTCTTCTGGGTCACCTGCTGGAGATTAACACTGTCTATTTTCTCCAAACCTTTTCAAGAACCCAACTTCATATGCAAAGAACCCTAATTATCAGAATGAAATGGTCCTATGGTCAAGCAATGGAACCACACAACCCTATAAAGAGCCGTTTTAAAATGTTTTAAAGCCGTTATGATTACATTTTGCCTGAAGAAGGGGCCTGAGTTGCCTCGAAAGGTTGCATATTGTAATCTTTTTAGTTAGCCAATAAAAAGTGTCCTTTTGCTTGACGTCTTACCATATTAAAAAATTTTAAATTAATTGCATGAATAGAATTCAAACAATCATTAATATCTAATAACAGGAGTCATCTCTCCATACCATGGTGGCGCAGTGGTAGCGCTGCTGCCTCGCACTTAGGACACCTGGGTTCGCTTTCCGGGTCCTCCCTACGTGGAGTTTGGATGTTCTCCCCGTGTCTGCGTGGGTTTCCTCCAGGTGCTCCAGTTTCCTCCCACAGTCCAAAGACATGCAGGTTAGGTTGATTGGCAGTTCTAAATTGTCCCTAGTGTGTGTTTGGTGTGTGGGTGTGTGTGTGTGTGTCCTGCGGTGGGTTGGCGCCCTGCTCGGGATTGGCTCCCTGCCTTGCGCCCTGTGTTGGCTGGGATTGACTCCAGCAGACCCCCGTGACCCTGTTAGGATTCAGTGGGTTGGAAAATGAATGGATGGATGGATCTCTCCATACACAAGTTGTCACGTGTATGCCCATCGGAGATGGCTTAATGGCTTTGGTGATGGTAATTACCCTCCAGACCAGGGGTTGGCACTGTATACTAATTCCTTCTCTTCTCCTCCCTCTGCAGAAAGCAAGACTGACAGCTGCTCCATCTCTGATGTCACTTCCGTGTCCATCCGCCTGGACCCTCCCCTTCCTGCCTTATGAACTCATAACCCGAAAATCTGCCATCTTGTAATGAACTTGTGTTTGTGAAGACGTTTTTACGTGATGTCTTTTGATTTAAACCTTTCAATTATACTGCGTCACCAAGGTGCTTCCCAACTCTTTTATCGTTTGTGTCTTATTTTTCAAAGTATATAATGGAAAGAAATAGCATTTCTTTTTCTCAGCTAAAGGCTGTGTGCACATTGAGCCACAATACAATGATTACAACAGACACACTAGACAGCTTTACAGGACAAATAACATGAAATGGGTGCTCAGTTACTTGACACATAGAAGTTTCACTGTGCGCAATGATGGTTACCTAAAAGATATGACTAGCATGGAATGACATTCATTAAACTGCAACAAAACTGAACTAAAGCTCAGCTTAAGAGAATGAGCTTAGTGGTGACGTCATCAGACCTTCTTCTTCTGCTAGGTGTCATCTCTAATTCCTCCCTTTCTTATGTTACCCCCCTTAACCACATTAAGAAACTTTCTCAGTTCCACATCCCTAACACACCCCATGGTTGCTCATTATTCCTCTCCTTTTCTGATGCTGGGACACCTTTCCTTGCTTTTGATTACATCATGCATCGACTACTGGAACTCCCTCCTGGAAGGTGCCCCCTTCTAATCTGTTATCACAGCTCCAGGTGGTTCAAAACGCTGCTGCAAGAGTCCTGACACAGACTTGCAGCAGTGGGCACAGCACCCCATGGGAAGGTTTTACTCCTCAAAGGTTGATTTCTGATGGTTCATGAGACTTAAAAGAGATTCTCATTTATGTTTCATTTAAGAATCAACGTTGTCACAGATGTTTCTCCAAAAATTTGTTAGGAGAGGTAGCTTTAGCTAGAAAGGAGACCTGAGATACAATTGAGGTAAAAGGAATCCAAACTGAGAATTTGCCTTGAAGAGCATGTTATAATTTGTGAAATCTCTTTCTAGTCTTGTTCCTTCTAGTCTAAGACACCATATTCCTAACTTATTATTGGACTGATGCCTTTATCTAAGGTGATATCCAACATTTGGGCAACAATCAGTTGCATTTCATTGATATTCCAATTGGAGCTCAGGTAGGTAAAGCAACTTTCTCGAGATTAAATGGTGTCAGCAGTGGGATCAGAATTCAAAACCTCAGGGTTTGAAGCCTCTTCTTCCAGAATGATTATGATTTAATTGGAGCACAGCAATATAAATTTGAGCAAATAATAGTATTATTCGAAATAAGGACTACTGTTGTGTAATCATAATAAAATGTTTATTACCACACACAACCGTCCATACATTTCACCATAAATTACTGCGCACACAATGCAAATACTTTCAAATTGCAAAAAATTTGGACGTGAGCGTCAGTAGGCTTAACGTCCCTAGGAACTAAGTTACTCGAACTCTTCTATAACATTTCAGAAATTATTTACCGCTCTGATGCTGACCTTTCTGATCATAAAATAGGTCATTATGATAGCATAGACACTGATGAGAAGAATTCATAATTCATTGCAGAATGATGGTGTTTGAGGGTTCCTCTAGAGCATTGATTCCAAACCGGTGGTTTATAAAAGGGGTTTGAGAAAAAAATATTGTAATGGCAGAATTGTAAATCCCAAATGTAAAAAATATAACGAAATATTAAAAGTAGGCAAATATATTCACAGTACTATTAATAATACAATAATAAAAATGGCTCAACAAATAAATTAAATGTCAAATTCATGAATATTACTTCAGTCACTTACGCATTGCGACAGAAGATTCCGTAAAATTATTGAATCGCAACAGGTAACAATCTGTAACGCGATGAGATGCTACGCTGCTGGCGATGCATGTATATTCTCGTATGATCCAGAAACTTCTGATTTAGCGAACAGAGAACCCCGAATGCGCTCGAAAGAATGAGAATAACGTCTGCTGATATAAAAACGCCGCAATCAGACAAGGGAGAGTAGAGTCGAATTGAATCGTACGACGCGCTTAAGAACCACGAGTGATTTTAATAAGATAAATTGGTAGTTCATAGTGTGTGTAAATAAATTACGATAAAGACTTTTTACTTAAATGTGCGCACGTCGAACGTGAAAGTGAATAATTATTACTCCATAATTTTATTATGGGTCAATGGTTAAAAACGGGTAGTTTTATTAAGCCTGACAAAAAGCTGTACAAGCAATCAATTGCTTCTTCTTCTTCTTCTTCTACTTCAGTCCCTGATTTGGTACCAACACAGGGTGACAATAGATAGATAGATAGAATACTGAAAGTTGTAGTGAGCTATCGTCTCTCCAGACTGAAAGCAAGGAAATAATTGGCGAACATAGTAAGACAAAAGAGAAGAAACGAAAATATGACAGCGACTATTTACGAATGGGTTTTTATTTACTGGGGATGAGTCAGAACCTAAAAAACTTTGTGTAATTTGTAATGAAGTCCTGGCCAACAGCAGTTTAAAACCATCACTGCTTCGTAGACACATTGAAATAAAACATCCAACGTACAAGGATAAACCTGTAGTATATTGTAATGGCTACACAGGGGTTCGCCAATTTATTCCGGTTTTTTGAAGGGGTTCACAAGGTGAAAAATGTTGAAAATCGCTGCTCTAGAGTGCCTCTTGCACGGTTTGGCTCAAAAACTAATCAGCACATCGTCATCTCATAACAGGCTTAAGTTTCGAGTTTGGTATTTTTCCGTCCAGCCGTTTTAGCTCTTAGACCAGGGGTCCCCAACTCTGATCCTGGAGGACCGCAGTGGCTGCAGGTTTTCATTCTAACCCTTTTCTTAATTCGTGACCAGTTTTTGCTGCTAATTAACTCCTTTTCCTTTCATTTGAATTGACTTGTTTTTTAAGATTTCTTCCCCTGAATTTCTTCACCGTTCCTCTGAGTTGCTTTGTTTCTTTCCTTAAACGGCACCCAAACAACAATGAAATGTGAAGTGAGGGAGCCAAAAGAAGACCAACTAAGTCAGGGCCTCAAACTCCAATCAATTTCACTCCAACCAGTTGCTTAATGAGGCTCCGATTCTTGTCGTGAATTAAACCCGTTCTTTAATTCCATGGTTTGTTGCTGCTCTCATTGTGCAAAAGCAGACATTTCCAAAATTTTCTCTTTTCTAAGAGCATCGTTAAAATGTTTTGCGGAGTTGAGCAGATCAACATTCCCGAGACCTTCACCTTTCTTTATTTTCAGATATTGTATGATGGTCACAGTTTGCTGGTCCTGTTTTGGTTAATTTTGTATCTCGTTATTGTTTGGCAGCTAATTAAGGAAAAAGAAAAATTAAGGGGTCTGAGTCTTCAAGAGCAAGTCAAATAAAATTCAAAAGAAGTTAATTAGCAGCAAAACAAGTCACTGATTAAGAAAAGGGTTAGAATGAAAACCTGCAGCCACTGCAGCCCTCCAGGACCGGAGCTGGGGACCCCTGCTGTAGACCATCTGTAACGTACAGACACACACCCATCATTGAGATATTGATGTTTTCGGAATCAGTGAACCCTAAAACATCGAGATCCGTGGAAAACTGGAGATTTAAATTTTCGACAAATCTAATACTTTGCCCCCAATAGGTTATGGTGGGGGAGGGTGCAAAGCAATAAAATGTCAAGACACTACGGTACTTTGAAAGTTTGATCCCATTGTACGACTTTGCTGAGGTCTCTGCTGCAACTCAAGAGGAGACCCTTTTTCGAGAATATCCGGGTATTTTCGTCTCTGAGAAGCAAGAGTCAAAAGAGAATGTCTGCATTTTATTAATTTCTGATCTCATTGTTGTCCCAGAGAAAGCATAAAGATATTAAGGAGCTCTCATTTTTGATTTTTCATTCCTGTTTCACCTTTAATTCCATTTGAACGTTTCAATCCCTCAACGTGTTTAAGAAGTGGTTGAAGAGTCTCTTGTTTGGTGAACTTCCATCTAACTGATATTGTATTCTGTTTTGGGCTCTCCACTTGTGATGATCAAATGTGTACCCTTGCCCTGTCACACTTGTTCCCAAACAGACCCCAGACCGACATTTACTCCATCACATTGACCTCATCTGTGAATATAAACTTCTGTTACCACCGTGTATCAACTAGAATCACTGCACGGCTCACCGATGTGGCAACCTGGATGAAGGAACAGCATCTCCAGCTCAACCTGCCAAAGGCGGACCCTCTAAGCTCGCCTCTCTATTCGGCACCCCATCTCTGTTCAGCTTGGCTCACTATCTCTAGCACCGCCTTGGGGTGGCGATCGATGACCGGCTCTCCTTCACTCAGCATGCTGCAATGGGCTCTCTCTGTCTTGCAGACTCACTCTCTACAAAATTTGCAACATCAGATGGTATCTGAGAAGAGTGTGCAGCACAGCTCCGGGTCCAAGCTCTGGTCTGGACTACTGCAACTCCACGCCTAAAAATAATTGGTTCTTTAATGACACTTTATGGTTCTTTCCTGGGTGGTGTGATTTCTAGTAGAACTACTGCTTGACTAAGCACCAGTTCATTCTGGGACGAGTTCCTTGCATATGCTTTGAAACACTTCCTAATATGTAGAAGAAACCTGAAATATTTTATTTATGGCTACCTATCTGATGTAGGCTACCTTGTAGGACACCAACAGATCAAGAAATCCTGTGGTATTGGACATATGCAGCGAAAGTCAATTTAACATTATTTTTGTATACCCCAAAATCACACAAGGGGTGCCGCAATGGGCTTTAACGGGGCCTGCCTTTTGACAGCCCCCCTCCAGCCTTGACTTCCTAAGAAGACGAGGAAAAACTCCCCAAAAAAACCCTTATAGGGGAAAAAAATGGAAGAAACCTCGGGAAAGGCAATTCAAAGAGAGACCCCTTTATACGTAGGTTGGGTGTTGTGAAGGACAGCCGGGTCCCATGCCCGGCAGGGACGCCCCTACTGCATCTGTTCCGGGGGAGCCACCATGGGCAGCCCAATACCTCTCCTGGGATGCTTGGTGGCACCCTCCCTGGCAGACGATGATTCCCCAACCTGGCGCATGGCTCCATGGGAGATGGAGTCCTCCACAGCCTGGTTGGGGGCTCGGATGGCTGCTAGGGGGAGCTGCATGGAGTCAGCAGCCTGGCTGGTCGTATGTGAATTTCCCATTGGGATTAATAAAGTATCTATCTATCTATCTATCTAGCTATCTATCTATCTATCTATCTATCTATCTATCTATCTATCTATCTATCTATCTATCTATCTATCTATCTATCTATCTATCTATCTATCTATCTATCTATCTATCTATCTATCTATCTTCAGCCCCACCCGGAAATGCAATTAGGACCAGGTGATCAAGCACCTGGAACGCTTCATGGTGGGGTATAAAAAGGGCCAGCCAACACCACTCCAAGGGCAAGAGTCGGGTGGAAGAAGGACGAAGCTTGGTAGAGAGGAGTAGAGGCGGACCAGAGACAGAGAAGGCATTGTGCGTGTGGCCAAGGTCTTGAGGGGTGATTGGTGCTGTGGCACTGGGTCTGTGCACTGTAAATATGATTAATAAACGTGTGTTGGGTGAAACTTTCGTGTCTACCTGTCTGTGTCCGGGCTGTTCCCCACAGCGTGCAGAGGGTGTCAAAAAAAAAAAAAAGAGGGTCAATACAATACACAGAACAAAACTCAAGTCATCCTTAATACCATATAATAGTAAAATAGAAATATTACAAGTACATCTCACAATTCAAGAGTAGATGATATCACAAATCGCATTAAAATCATGACCATTGGAATTTCACAAATCTGTTACCATCTGCTCGTGGTTATTTACTGCATGAAGCCTGTTGCTGATCTAAATAGATAAAGGTGATCTCTTGAATCTTCATGTGGATGGGTCTTTTTGAAACAAAAAATGGTTCCCTTATGACATCGCTCTGAAGAACTGCTCTGGCACCTTGATGTGTAAGAATGGCAGGAGTATACTATCTATAGGTCACCAAGCAGCTGCAGATGATTCAAAATGCAGTGGCATGTCTGGTGTTCAACCAGCCGAGGAGGACACATGCCATGCACGCCTCTCTTCAGATCACTACATTGACCCCCTATATGGAGTTCAAATCCTTGATGCTCACCTACAGAGTCCACTTGTGAGGTCCTATGTTCTTCTTCGGCCACTCAGGTCGACTGATCAACGGCATCTTTGTGGTATCAAATCTCAATCCAGATTGTTCTGATGTGCAACTCCTAGCTGGTAGAACCAGCTGCCCACCTCCATTTCAACTTTTGAGTCCCTCAATGCGTGTAAGAAGCATTCAAAGACACCAGACTGCTGAATTTGTCTCTCACTGATAATGGCTGATAGGTTCTTGTATTTTGTTTTAAGCCCTCCATTTTGGGATGATCAATTTATCGTTGATCACTGGCTCCCATTGACATTTACTCCATCATGTGGACCCCTGTGTAAGTCACTTTGGAAAAAAGCATCTGCTAAATAAACAAATGTGAATGGGGTTACCTAAGGGAGAAAGGGGTGTATAACAGACCACAGTGGAGGAGGCTGCTCAGATATAGTAACCCCAGCATGAAAGTGGGAAAAACTTTAGAAGAAGAAGAAGATTGGTTAAATGGTTATATATATTTGGCGCTTTTCAGTAAAGTGTGTGCAGATTGCATAAGCGCATTTTATTAAGTGTGCATCTACTTTAAATTTCCTGTTTTTTTGTTTTTGTGACATTTACTTTTTTTGCCTTTTACTTGTTTAGATTTACTACTGAACAACCTGACCCAGTATTAAAAGAGCGACTTACTAAAAATGATAATGACCCCGTAACTTTTAATATGTGGAACTAACAAAATGTATGCTTCTTAATCCTTTTTTTATCGCATTTAAAAATCGGTACTTTTTTTTTTCTTCATATAGCTGTCAGTTGTAACTAAAAAAGCAGAAGTTTTTCGGTCAGAAGCTGGCTGATTCTGCAAAGACGCTGGTAGATGCGCTGTCAGCTGCGCCCTTCTGCAAGCTTTGCGGTTTACATTGCCTTTTGCAGCAACAACGAAAAAAAAAAAGCTTCTGGGCGCTTTTGCAAACCTTCTGAAAGTTTTCGGAAAGACGGAGAAAGAAATTTAAGTTGCATAAAGAGAAATATTTCAGTTGAAATACATTTGGCGTATTTGTGTTTTGTTGAATTTTCACACTTGTTTTCCTTCATCGATATATCAAAAGTGCCGTTTAGCCTTTTTTTGTCTTTTTGCAGAAAAACGTGAAAGAAAACTGTTTGCTTGGTACAAAATGAGAGAGCGGAAGTGTGGGCAGGAAACATGAGGTTCAAACAGGAAGCCTCTGTGAGTCTAGATAAGGACACCTGATGAAGAGCTTAACATGAACTCGCTATCAATTATTCTTTAAATAACCTTCCATCCGCGGAAAAAGAAAAGAAAAAAAGTGCTGGTCAATGGGATCTGGACGCGTTCCCGACATTCCCAGCACCCGTCAGATCAAAACGATTTGAAAATGAATTCTTGTCATTTTATTTGTAAAACCTTGAAAAAACCGTTAGCAACGTCCTCCCCAACCTGTCTGGATAAAAATAGTCGATCTGAGCCGTTTGGGCTGTCAAAAAAGTACAAGAAAGTCTGCGAGCGACTGGAGTTTGTGACTAAAAGTGTGCGCAGTCATACCCTACATTTATACGGCTAAAACATAAAAATAATTAAACGAAACAAGGAATGAATTCCGACTTCTACAAAAAAAAAAACAAAAAAACAAAAAAAAAAACACATGGGTTTTCTACGACCAAATCGATGTAATACATAATTCAGATTTAAATTCTACAGAGCAATTTATTTGAAAATGATTTTGTTTAAAACACTCCTTCCCGCCTTCACAATAACACCAATGCGGTCTTGAATGCCTAATTGCACAACACAGGATGTAAAGAAAGCGTTCAGGAAAAGGTACTTTATATATATATATATATATATATATATATATATATATATATATATATATAACAACAACAACAACAACAACATTTATTTATATAGCACATTTTCATACAAAAAGTAGCTCAAAGTGCTTTACATAATGAAGAAAAGAAGAATAAAAGACAAATAAGAAATTAAAATAAGACAACATTAGTTAACATAGAAAGGAGTAAGGTCCGATGGCCAGGGTGAACAGAAAAAACAAAAAAAAACTCCAGAAGGCTGGAGAAAAAAATAAAATCTGTAGGGGTTCCAGGCCACGAGACCGCCCAGTCCCCCCAGTATATATACATCCATTTTCCAACCCGCTGAATCCGAACACAGGGTCACGGGGGTCTGCTGGAGCCAATCCCAGCCAACACAGGGCACAAGGCACGGAACCAATCCTGGGCAGGGTGCCAACCCACCGCAGGACACACACAAACACCAAGCACACACTAGGGCCAATTGTAGAATCACCAATCCACCTAAACTGCATGTCTTTGGACTGTGGGAGGAAACCGGAGCGCCCGGAGGAAACCCACGCAGACACGGGGACAACATGCAAACTCCACGCAGGGAGGACCCGAGAAGCGAACCCGGGTCTCCTAACTGCGAGGCAGCAACACTACCACTGTGCCACCATGCCGCCTCATATATATAAAATTCATTTTTTCATATAAAAAATTTCATTTTTTTCCTCAGAATTCTACACACAACACCCCATAATGACAACATGAAAAAAGTTTGCTTGAGATTTTTGCAAATTTATTAAAAATAAAAAAATTGAGAGAGCACATGTCCATAAGTATTCACAGCCTTTGCCATGAAGCTCAAAATTGAGCTCAGGTGCA